>NC_045990.1:9133314-9395317 GCF_010909765.2 Amblyraja radiata
TCCATCTTCCAACCAACTTCATTATGGAGTTTGCGCTTTTTTCACCTGCACTTTCACTGAAACTAACACCATATTCTGCACTCTGGTATTTTTCTCTTTGTGTACTTGATCGTGCCCCTGTATAGTATGATTTGATTTGACTGGATAGTCAAATTTGACTGGATAGTCAAAGTATTCGCTGCACGTGACAATATTAAATTTACACCAAAAACAGGAAGTTTTTGGACTGTTGGGATCTCTCTTTCAAAGTTGGAACTCTTTTCTTTAATGGTATTCTGGTAACCAGCTGCCTTTCGCATTTCACCAGTGTCTATCCACCAGACTCAGGAACAGCTTCATCCCCTCTGTTATCAGGCTTCTGAACGGTCCTTCCATAAGCTAGGCTACTGTCCAATTTACCTCTACCCCATTGCGGACATTGGACTTTGTCTCTGCAACTGATGCGCTACAATGTTGAGAACTATATTCTGCACTCTGTATCTTCCCCTTTGCTCTACCTGTTTTACGAGTTTTGGTTGATTATATGTATCTAGGGCATTATCTGATCTGCTTGAATTTGCAAAACTAAGCATTTCACTGTACACATGCCAATAATAAACTTAAACCTGAATACTGGAGATCTGCAGATAGACACAAAATACTGGAGTAACTCAGTGGGTCAGGCAACATCCCTGGAGAGAAGGAATCGGGATCCTACATCAGGGGTCTCAACCCAAAATGTCACCTATTCCTCTCCTGCAGAGATGCTGCCTGATCGGCTGAGTTACGCCACCATTTTGTGTCGATCTTCGATGTAAAGCAGCATCTCCTGCACAGATCTACTGGGGAGTTGTTCTGATGCCACATCAGCAGGGGGGAGGAGGGATAGACAGTGAGAAGCCATACCACGTCTTTGTTCGTGAAGCCGTCTGGATCATTCAGGTGTTTCTGCAGAGTTACACATGCCGAGACCAAGCCCTCCGTCAGCTCAAACCTGCAAGTGAGAGAGTGGTGAGTGAGTGAGTGAGTGAGGAGAGACCCCAGACGTCCCCTTCCCAAACACAGCACACACAGGGACAGCCCCTCATCATACAGCAACGGCTTGTATTCCCAGGCTCCCACTTTGTGCGCGTGTGTGTGTGTGAGTGAGTGTGTGAGTGAGTGTGTGTGTGAGAGTGAGTGTGTGTGTGTGTGTGTGTGAGAGTGAGTGTGTGTGTGAGAGTGAGTGTGAGTGAGTGTGTGTGAGAGTGAGTGTGTGTGTGTGTGTGTGTGTGAGAGTGAGTGTGTGTGTGTGAGTGAGAGTGAGTGTGTGAGTGAGTGTGTGTGTGAGAGTGAGTGTGTGTGTGTGTGTGAGAGAGTGAGTGTGTGTGTGAGAGTGAGTGTGTGTGTATGTGTGAGAGAGTGAGTGAGTGTATGTGAGAGAGTGAGTGTGTGTGTGAGAGTGAGTGTGTGTATGTGTGTGAGAGTGAGTGTGTGTGTATGTGTGAGAGAGTGAGTGTGTGTGTATGTGTGAGAGAGTGAGTGTGTGTATGTGTGAGAGAGTGAGTGTGTGTGTATGTGAGAGAGTGAGTGTGTGTGTGAGCGTGTGTGTGTGAGAGTGAGTGTGTGTGTGTGAGTAAGTGTGTCAGTGTGTGTGTGTGAGAGTGAGTGTGTGCGTGTGAGTGAGTGTGTGAGTGAGCGTGTGTGTGTGTGAGTGAGTGTGTCAAAGTGGTGAGTGTGTGTGTGTGAGTCCATGTGCGTGTGAGAGTGAGTATGTACGTGTGAATGAGTGAGTGTGTGTGAGAGTGAGCGAGTAAGTGTGTAAGAGTGAGTGTGTGCATGTGAGTGTGTGAGAATGTTTGAGAATGAGTGTGTGTGTGTGTGAGTGTGCGTGAGAGTGAGTGAGTGAGTGCATGTACGGGGGGGGGGGGACAGCACAGTGGCGCAGCGATAGTTGCTGCCTCACAGCACTAGAGACCCGGGTTCAATCCTGACTACAGGTGCTGTCTGTACGGAGTTTGTACGTTTTCCCTGTGACTGCGTGGGTTTTCTCCAGGTGCTCCGGTTACCTCCCACACTGCAAAGACGTACAGGTTCGTAGGTCAAGGGACAGGGGGTGCATGTGACAGTCACAGGCAGAACGTGCAAACTCGACACACAGAGACAGTAGATGTCATGAATTGAACCCGGATCTCTGGCGCTGTGAGGCAGTGTCTCTGCCCGCTGCACCACTGTGCCGTTTAATAATTAAAGGGCCTGTCCCACTTAGCAAATGTTTCGGCATCATTGACTGAATTATCAGGTCACCGACAACATTTGCAGAGTGACGCGGCGTGATGACCTATGACGCACGGTGTAATTTCAAGTGTTGCAACATTTTTTTTGTCACCGCTGGATTTTGAAATGTTCAAAATCTTTTGCCGACCCTGATATGACGCCGGCAGTCGCCGAAGAAAATTGCCAAGTGGGACAGGCCCTTTACCGTGTTTACAGAAAGTTAACAGTTTAAGATCTGTGAAGGCAGGGCAAAAGTTGGAAAATGAGAATTCACATACGTGCAGCTGTCTGTTTTCTGCTGCGGGCTCAGTATTTCAGGCTGAGCGATGGTTTCTGGCTGGTTTGGCCCCGACGTGACTCTTGCCTCTGTTTCACCTCCTGGCACCACCACCACCTCCTTCACAAGTTCCCCACCCGTGACAATCCGCACTTGCTTCTCTCCTTCAGACATGCTCCTGCTCTGCTCCGCTGATTCCCACACGCTCTCCGTCTCCGGAGGCTTCCCCGAGCTCCTGGCTTCCCGCTGAGGCTCGGCTGGGACGGGCGGCGGGCTCTGGGTCTCTGGCGCTGAGCCTGCCACAGGCGTCTCGGTCCCTGCTCTCTCCACCTGCTCTCCCGGCAGTCTCTCGCTGGCCTCGTGATAATCACTCTCCGTACTCTCCCCCTCCGACTCACTCGGCCCACTCTCAGTACCGGACTCTTCCGAAGACGTCGACTCGTACCTACGGCAAAGAAAACTCACTCTCAGAGACATCTTCCCAAGCGAGTACACCCCTCCATGTCTCATGGGCTCCTGAAAAGGGCGCAGAGAAGGTTTACAAGGATGTTGCCAAGACTCGAGTGCCTGAGCTGCAGAGAAAGGTTGAGCAGGATAGGACTCTATTCATAGAAACAGGAACATAGAAAATAGGTGCGGGAGGGGGCCATTTTGCCATTCATTCTGATCATGGCTGATCATCCACAATCAGTAACCCGTGCCTGCCTTCTCCCCATATCCCTTGATTCTGCTAGTCCCAAGAGCTCTATTGAACTCTCTTTTAAATCCATCCAGTGAATTGGCCTCCACTGCCTTCCCTGGCAGAGAATTCCACAAATTCACAACTCTCTGAGTGAAAAAGTATTTTCTCATCTCAGTTTTAAATTGCCTCCCCTTTATTCTTAGACTGTGTGGCCCCTGGTTCTGGACTCCCCCATCATTAGGAATTTCTTTTCCTGCATCTAGCTTGTCCAGTTCTTTTATAATTTTAAACGTTTCTATAAGATACCCTCTCATCCTTCTAAACTCCAGTGAATACAAGCCCAATCTTTCCTCATGTGACAGTCCTGCCATCCCGGGGATTAACCTCGTGAACCTACGCTGCACTGCCACAATAGCAAGGATGTCCTTCCTCAAGTTATTCGTTGAAGCGCAGGAGGATGAGGGATGATCTTACAGAGGTGTATAATATCATAAGAGGAATAACTGGAGGAAACGCACAGCCTTTTACCCAGAGTAGTGTCATTGAGTGGGACAGTGTGGAAACAAGCCCTTCAGCCCAACTCAGTGAGAATTTCACCGTGGGCCATTTCTACTGAAGGCAGAGGGATCTAGAGGTTTAACGTTGGCCGGTGATGCGGGCGGGTATAGGCAGACAGTGGGGTCAGACACTCACCCGCCATTGACCCCGATGAACTGCAGGCTCTTCTTCGTAGGAGGGCTGTCGGGAACCGCTCCATTCTCCTTCTTTTTCATGATGGACTTCAGCTGCGCTCCATGTGGCGAAACTGTGGAGAAAAGGGAAAGCCTTCACCATGGCGAATATGTCCATAGTCCATCCTATGGGCAACATTGCCCGTGGGCGAATCTTGAATCAACCCACGTCACCTTAATCCCACCTCTTGCGCTAACATGGACTGGTTCTCTAAACACATTTTTGCCTTGCACCGAAGATAGACACAAAATGCTGGAGGAACTCAACGGGACAGGCAGCGTCCTGGAGAGAAGGAATGGGTGACGTTTCAGCTCGGGACCTTTCTTCAGACTGATCCAGAAGAAGGGTCTCAACCCGAAACATCACCCATTCCTTCTCTCCAGAGATGCTGCCAGTCCCACTGAGTTACTCCAGCATTTTGTGTCTGTCTTTGGTTTAAACCAGCATCTGCAGTTCCATCCAACACACTTTGTTTTTGCACGATCTTCTTTTCACTAACGTATGATATATGAATATTTTATATTTTGTGTGTTATCGTACTGTGTGCCTGTGATACTGCTTTAGTTTGAGTTTGAAACGACGTGGAAACAGGCCCTTCGGCCCACCGAGTCCGCACCGACCAACGATCCCAGCACACTAACATGATCAGACAAACACTACGGACAATTTACAATTTTACCAAGCCAATTAGCCCAGAAACCTGTACGTCTTTGGAGTGTGGGAGGAGACCAGAGCACCCGGAGAAAACCCACGTAGGTCACAGGGAGAGCTTACAAACTCCGTATGGCTGGTGAATCTGTGGAATTCATTGCCACAGAAAATTGTGTAGGCCATGTCAATGGATATTTTTAAGGCAGAGATTGCCATTTTTGATTAGTATGGGTGTCAGGGGTTACGGGGAGATGGCAGGAGAATGGGGTTGAGAGGGAAAGATAGATCAGCCATGATTGAATGGTGGAGTAGACTTGATGGGTCGAATGGCCTAATTCTTCTCCTAAAACTCATGGACATGAGCACGTCTTGATCGAGGGTTACCTGGCCTTGTGGAGTCATCTGAGGATGGGTCTGGCTCCCTCAGTCTCACCAGATGCCGACTGCCCTCCGATGGGTGTTGGTGCTGGGCCGGGCCTGGCCTTAAGGCGCCCAGTTCGTGCACCGTCTCCGCGCCGGAGGCCGAGAGCGCCCGAGGCACCTCAGGGGCCCGAGGGGGTGGCACTGGAGCCCCAGCCTCGTTGTCCCCATGGGCATCTTGAAAGAGAAACATCACAACATGAGGAAACCCCATCCCATTGCCTGGGGTCCACAACCTTACGAACTGAAATGTATTCAGACTTTAGACCTTAGAGACACAGTACGCAAACAGGCCCTTCGGCCCATCGAGTCCGCGCTGGCCAGCGATCACCCCGACCTACGAACCCGTCAGATTTTTATCTTCCCTTCCCCCTCTCCACCCAATTTCTTCCTCTGGCTTCACGATTTGTAGCTCTTCAATCCTTTTGTCTCACACCTTCTGTTTTAATTCCCAGCCTTTGTTTCAACCATATGCCTTTCAAAACCTGGAGTATTGTGTGCAGTTTTGGTCCCCTAATTTGAGGAAGGACATTCTTGCTATTGAGGGAGTGCAGCGTAGGTTTACAAGGTTAATTCCCGGGATGGCGGGACTGTCATATGCTGAGAGAAATGGAGCGGCTGGGCTTGTACATTCTGGAGTTTAGAAGGATGAGCTGGGATCTTATTGAAACATATAAGATTATTAAGGGTTTGGACACGCTAATGGCAGGAAACATGCTCCGATGTTGGGGGAGTCCAGAACCAGGGGCCACAGTTTAAGAATAAGGGGTAAGCCATTTAGAACAGAGACAAGGAAACACTTCTTCACCCAGAGAGTGGTGAGTCTGTGGAATTCTCTGCCTCAGAGGTGGTGGAGGCCGGTTCTCTGGATAGTTTCAAGATAGAGCTAGATAGGGCTCTTAAAGATAGTGGACTCAGGGAATATGGGGAGAAGGCAGGAACGGGGTACTGAATGGGGATGATCAGCCATGATCACAATGAATGGCGGTGCTGGCTCGAAGGGCCGAATGGCCAACTCCTGCACCTATTGTCTATTGTTCAAAACTCCTCCTTCCCTATGTCTACCTATCATCCGCCATGCTTTGGCCTGCTTCTCCTTTCTCCCACCTTTCCACACCTCACGTTACAAGCAGTCTGAGGAAGGGTCCCGACCTGAAACGTCGCCTATCCATGTTCTCCAGAGATGTTGCCTGACCCGCTGAGTTACTCCAGCACTTTGTGTACTTTGTTGTAAACCAGCGTCTGCAGTTCCTTGTTTCTAAATATTTCACCAAGTTTTCCTCTTTGAGCAGTGTATTTCAGTCTGCCCATAGTCAATGAATGTTCCCCTAAGATAGACACAAAATGCTGGAGTAGCTCAGCGGGACAGGCAGCATCTCTGGAGAGAAGGAATGGGTGACGTTTTGGGTTGAGAGCCTTCTTCTGGATCAGTCTGAAGAAGGGTCTAGACCTGAAACATCACCCATTGTTTCTCTCCTGAGATGCTGCCTGTCCCGCTGAGCTACTCCAGCATTTTGTGTCTATATTCGGTGTAAACAAGCATCTGCAGTTCCTTCCTACACATTTCGTCTGGTTCTCCCCACTTGTTTTTTCCAGGATTTCTCAGCGGGAGACAAGGAACTTTCACCCACTAGTTTGGGATGGGTTTCAATGCTATTTGGAGAAAGGAAACTCAAATTCTGAAGCCCTGTGGCACAGTCCCTCTCATTATCCCAGTTTAGTGGCAATGGCTGGTAATTGCCTTCAGATGCTTGTGATCTCAGTCCAAACATATAACTACACAAATAAAACCACTTCCTATTCTGTTTCATTCCTGTCCTGATAAACCCAGTCAGTGTAGATCCCTGAGATCAGAGCACAATCTGCCCATCCAACCTCCTCATCACAGCCATGACTGTGTGTGTGTGAGTGTGTGTGAGTGTGTGGGAGTGTGGGAGTGTGTGGGAGTATGTGTGAGTGTGTGGGAGTGTGTGAGTGTGTGGGAGTGTGTGTGTGTGTGGGAGTGTGTGAGTGTGTGGGAGTGTGTGAGTGTGTGGGAGTGTGTGAGTGTGTGGGTGTGTGGGAAAGTGTGAGTGTGTGAGTGAGTGTGTGGGAGTGTGGGAGTGTGTGGGAGTGTGTGTGAGTATGTGTGAGTGTGTGGGAGAGTGGGAGAGTGTGAGTGTGTGTGTGTGAGTGTGTGAGTGTGTGTGTGTGTGTGTGTGTGTGTGAGTGTGTGGGGTGAGTGAGTGTGTGGGAGTGTGCGAATGAGTACATGAGTGACTGCATTGATGTGAGTGAGTGAATGTGAGTGTGTGCGAGTGTGAGAATGTGCGAGTGCGATATTGTTTGCGTGAGTGAGTGTGAGTATCAGTGTGTGTGCGTGAGTGTGGCTGTGTGAGCGAGGGTGTGTGAATGTGTGTGTGCGAGCAAGTGTGAGCATGTGTGTGTGAATGAGTGTGTGAGTGAACAAGATAACCAGCGGGAGGAGGTTCCCCAACCACTCCCTTGACTCTCCCCCCAACCCGCAGCGAACCCATCAAAACCCCCCTCAGCCCACTCTCCCCACCTCCACACCACTCGCCGAGACCCCAAACCCCAGCCAACCCCCCACCACCCCGCCTCTCCCACCCCCACCTCCAACCCCCATCCCCAATGCTCCCAAACCTGACTGTCCCCTCCCAAATCCCCACCTCACCCCCAGCTCACCAACCACTCCCACACAAACCCCCCAACTCAACTCCCCCAACACCTCCCTCCCCCACCCTGACCCCCAACACCCCAATCTCCCCAACTCAACTCCCGTAACCCCTTCCACCTCCATCCCAATTTCCCCCCACCCCAATCCCCAAACAGCCCCCAACCAACCCACCAGACCCCCCCTTCCCCCACCCCCCCCCGTACCGCATGTGAGCTGCCGCACGGCTTGCCGCAAGAGAGCGGGGCTGGGCCCAGGCCGGTGGGGCCTCGCGGTGATGGCGCTGGTCATCAGGGAGGGCAGCTCCTCGCAGGTGGAGGCCAGAGTGGTCACGATGGTGCAGCTCACCAGCTTGGCCGGCACCTCCTTGAAGGGCCCCTCCTCCGGGGTGGTCCCAGCGTCTCCGCCGTACGGGGGCCCCGTCACGGTGGCGGGTCGGGGCCGGGGGGTGGAGTCACCCCGGGGTGGTGGCAACGGTGGCTCCCCCACCCTCCCTTCCTGCCCGGCCGTGCCACCCTCGGGTGACTGGGCAGGGCAGGGGACCCCCGCCTGGCCCCCCGCCTGGCCCCCCGCCTGGCCCCCCTTGTCCGCCGTCTCCTTCCTCCCCGGACACTGTGCGGCCTCCAGCTCCAGCCCGGCCTCCCGCAGCCTCCGCTCCAGCCCAGAGATCTTCCTGGCCAGGAGCTGCGAGAGGTGGCGGTGGTGGTCCGCCTCTCTCTGCAGGCTGGACGGGGTGATGCCCAGGTCCGTCTCCCTCACCCAGATGCCAACGCTCCTGAGGGTGGGGGGTGTCCTGTTGGCCGGACCCCCCTGGGTCAGCTTCCTCAGGGCCGGGGAGAGGAGAGACCCTCCCTCTGATTGTCCCAGCCGATGGTCCTCCTCCTCCTCGGGCATGTCGATGAACAGCTCCCCTCTGGGCTTGCTGGCTCTCTGCGCCCCCCAACCATCCATGTGCCCCAGGAACTTCTGGCTCTTCAGCTGGACACTCAGCTGCCTCTTCTCCTCCTGCAGCACAGAGATCTTCACCTGCAGGACAGGCACCATCTTCACCTGATCCTCCAACTCACGTAGACGGCGCAGGGCGGCTGCCATCTGCTCACGGATGTTGTGGAGGTGTCCGGAGCTGGGGGTGGAGGGGGTGGCCAGCCCGGAGCTCAGGGGGGTGAACTGGCCCTGGGCGGAGCTCTGGGAGCCGTTGTGGGGGGCGTTGGACAACCTGGACCAGGATTGACCAACGCCGGACAGGGAGCTGGTGGATCCGTGTAGGCTGCTGAGGCTGGAGTAACGTGGTCTCCTCCCGTCACCGCCCGCCAGTGGCTCCTCTTCCAGCCGCCTGCGCGTCTCCAGCAGGGTCTTCTCCACGCGGGAACTGTAGGCGGTGGGCGGCACTGGCGGGCCGCGGCCGTAGCCATAGCCGTAGCCGCAGCCGGGCGTGTAGTTGCCGCGGCCGCAGGAGGAGTAGGAGGAGTGCCGACTGTCGCCGCTGACGTTGGAGCAGAGGGACTCGGTGGAGGTCCACCACGAGCCGGTGTAGCTGCAGCCCCGTGGCCGCCGGTGGATGTGGACCTTCTTGATGGTGTTGCCCTTCTCGATGTCGTCCACGTACTTCACAAAGTCCAAGTCTAGGTGGAAGCCGTACGGCGTCTCCACCGAGTACGGCTGGTTGGGGTCGCCTCCCTTGGCCTCCGTGCCAGCGGCGAGCTCGGCACTACCTGAGGGAACAGCAAGAGATCACGGGTTACCATCTGCGGCAAGTCATAGAACCATTAAGAGGGAGTTAGATGTGGCCCTTGAGGCTAAAGGGATCAGGGGATATGGAGAGAAGGCAGGGATGGGATACTGAGTTGGATGATCAGCCATGATCATATCGAATGGCGGTGCAGGCTCGAAGGGCCGAATGGCCTACTCCTGCACCTATTTTCCATGTTTCTATGTTTCTATGGTGTCCCGTCAGTCCAGGCAGGGCTGTAGGTTAACCCGGTGAGACAGGCAGAGTTAAGCTACATTTAGCGCTGGATTGAGCCTCTGAAGCCTCACGCACGTGTGTGTGTGAGCGGGCGGCCGCCAAGAAATTGTGTCCCCCCCTGTCCCCTCCATATTTGGATAGCGATTTCCGTGCCTGGAACCCACCACCAACCCATTCACACACTGCCCAAGGAGAGGAGAGAACGTCCACACCAGAAAGCATCCTCGATGCATCACAACTTGGTTTAGGAACAGCTCTGCCTAAGATCATAGGGAACCGGAGAGAATTGTGGACGCAGCCCAGACCCTCACAACCTCCCTTCCATTGACTCCAGCTACACCTCACGCTGCCACGGCAAGACCAGCAGCAAAATCAAGGACCAGTCGCACCCCGGCCACTCCGTCTTCTCCCCTCTCCCATCAGGCGAAAGGTACAGAAGTGTGAAAACGCACACCCCCCGATTCAGGGATAGTGTCTTCCCAGCCGTTATCACACAACCAAACCATCTTACCAAGAAGTAGAGAGCGATCCTGAGCTACTATCTACCTCATTGGAGACTTTTGGACTATCTTTAATTGGACATTAATAAACTTTATCATGCACTAAACGTTATTCCCTTTATCATGTATCTGTACACTGCGGATTGCATAGAAACATAGAAAATAGGTGCAGGAGTAGGCCATTCGGCCCTTCGAGCCTGCACCGCCATTCAATATGATCATGGCTGATCATACAACTCAGTATCCTGTACCTGCCTTCTCTCCATACCCCCTGATCCCTTTAGCCACAAGGGCCACATCTAACTCCCTCTTAAATATAGCCAAATGAACTGGCCTCAACTACCTTCTGTGGCAGAGAATTCCACAGATTCACCACTCTCTGTGTGAAAAAAAATGTTCTCATCTCGGTCCAAAAAGACTTTCCCCTTTTCCTTAATTGCAATCTTGTATTGTCTTTCCACTGAATCGTTAGCACTCAACTCAAGCTTTTTCAAAGTACCTTGGTACACGTGACAGCAAACTAAACTAAATTAAAGTAAATTCTATCCGCACTTCATGCTACCTCGGGAAAGCAGTCAACATAATCACTCAACTCCTGGGTCATCCCCTCTTCTCCCTGCTTCCATTGGGTGGAAGACATGGAAGCAGGAAAGCATGTACCACCAGTTTCAGGACCAGCTTCTTCCCCATTGTTATCAGACTAATAATGGTCCTTCATAAGCTAAGGACTAGTCCTGATCTTCCAACCAACCTCTTGCAAACATTGGACGTTTTCTCCAGAATTGTAACACTCCAATCCTGCAAAACTATGATTAGCTTTGTTTAGTTTAGAAATGCAGCATGGAAACAGACCCACAGAGTCCGCACCAACCAGCGATCCCCGCACATTAACTCTACTCCACACAAGCAAGGGACAATTTACAATTTTACCAAAGCCAATTAACCTACAAACCTGCACGTCTTTGGAGTGTGGGAGGAAACCGGAGCACCCGGAGAAAACCCACGCGGTCATAGGGAGAACGTACAAACTCCGTGCAGACGGCTCCCGTACTCAGGATCGAACCCGGGGCTCTGGCCCTGCAAGGCAGCAACTCTACCGCTGCGCCACCCTGCCGTCCTATCATTAACAACACTTTTGGGATGTTCTGCACTTTGAAACATAGATAGAAACATAGAAAATAGGTGCAGGAGGAGGCCATTCAGCCCTTCGAACCAGCACCGCTATTCATTGTGATCATGGCTGATCGTCCCCTATCAATAACCCGTGCCTGCCTTCTCCCCATATCCCTTGACTCCCTAGAGCTCTATCTAACTCTCTCTTAAATCCATCCAGTGACTTGGCCTCCACTGCCCTCTGTGGCAGGGAATTCCATAAATTCACAACTCTCTGGGTGAAAATGTTTGATCTCAACTCAGTCTTAAATGACCTCCCCTTTATTCGAAGACTGTGGCCCCTGGTTCTGGACTCGGCCAACATTGGGAACATTTTTCCTGCATCGAGCTTGTCCTGTCCTTTTATATTTTGGCATGAAAGCAGGCAGATGAGACTCGCTTAGCAAGGCAACTTGGTTGGCACTGGTGCCTTGGGCCGAAGTACAACTCAGTGGTTTTGTTCACTTTCCTTTATAAGACACTTTCCTTCATAAAACTTTATAAAGTTATGGTGAGTCATTGAAAGTGGGACTCATGTTTGGAGGCTCACTAGTTTGAGCAACATTTTAAATCAGAATGTTATCTTGGCATTGAGTCGACTATTCACTCAGTGTCTATAGCTCTATAGTTAGCTCCCAAGAACACATCCGAACAACATGTACTTTAATATATATTCAGGGAAAATATGTATCCTAAATATATATTCCCATGCGTCAGAGACTGGCAGGGTGAGCGGAGGAAAATGATAATTCTTTTACAATCCACTCACTTTCTTCAAGTTTAAGGTTGAAAAGTTAAAGGGTGGCACAGTGGCGCAGCGGTAGAGTTGCCGCTTTACTGCGCCAGAGACCCGGTTTCGATCCTGGCTACGGGTGCTGTCTATACAGAGTTTGTAACTTCTCCCCGTGACCTGCGTGGGTTTCCTCTGAGGACTTCGGTTTCTTCCCGCACTCCAAAGGAGTACTGGTTTGTAATTTAATTGGCTTGCTATAAATGTAAAAATTGTCCTTAATGTAGGATAGTATTAATGTGCGGGTATCGCTGGACTCGATGGGCTGAAGGGCCTGTTTCCGTGCTGTAGCTCTAAACTAAACTAAACTAAAGGTGTAGCCATGGGTTCCAGATATACCTGCCTTTTTGGAGAAACAAGGAACTGCAGATGTTGATTAATGCACAAAAAGGCACGAAGTGCTGGAGTAACTCAGCGGGTCAGGTAGCATCTCTGGAAAACATGGATAGATGACGTTTTGGGGGCAGAAGGAGGGTCTCAGCCAGAAAGGTCACCTATCCGTGTTCTCCAGAGATGCTGCCTGTCCCGCTGAGTTGCTCCATGCCATCCACCGATACGATAAAGTGGGATAATAGAACTAGTGCATGAACGGGCGATCGATGGTCAGCATGGACTCGGTGGGCCGAAGGGCCTGGTCCTGTGCTCTGTGATTATTTGGTAGATGCCGGACAGACTCATGGACAGGTTACACCCCAGTGGTATTGACTTATCTAACTTCAAGTAACCTTTGCTTTCCCTCTCTCTCCATCCCTCCCCCACCCTAGTTCTTCGACCAGTCTGACCGTCCTCCTGATTACATTTTATCTCTGTTTGCTTCATTGTCAGCTTCCCCTAGCTAAGAATGATCTATTCTATATTTTCCTTGTTCCTCATCCCACTTTGATGTCTCATATTCAAACCTTGCTCTTCCATATCTCCGTGACTCCCTCTCCCCTGACTGTCAGTCCGAAGAAGTGTCTCGACCCGAAAGGAATAGAGGAATAACGCAGAAGGGAGGAAATGGGATTACTGTGTATAGGCATTGGATGAGTTGATGCCGAGTGCCTGTTTCCATGCTGTTCAACACCATAGCAACATGGCTAACATTTGGAGGCATTGAGCCGAGCTGGTGGAGTGCAACACCAGGCCTGTGCTCTCGTTCCCTGGGCTATTCCAGGGTTCGGCTGCCATCCACCACGAAGGATCAGACTTACCGGAGAAGTTGGTCTTCATCTGCAGCACCTCCGCCATTTTACCTCCGATCTTCCGACCAACACTCCGAGACCAGCAAATCACACACCGATTCTGCGGACAGGAAAAGCAAATTGACTGGTTAGTTTTTAATTTAGTTTAGTTTATTATTGTCACGTGTACCGAGGTTTCACCGAGGGCGTCAGAGAGGATTCTCTTCTACAGGTGTACTGTGGAGAGCAAATTGGCTGGGTGCATCAAGGCCTGGTTCGGCAACTTGAACGCCCAGGTGTGAAGAAGACTGCAAAAAGTTGTGAACACTGCCCGGTCCATCACCGGCTCTGACCTCCCCACCATCGAAGGGATTTACTGGAATCGCTGCCTCGAAAAGGGAGCCAGCACCATCAGAGACCGCCACTGAGTGTGTAGGATGGAACTGCAGGTGCTGGCTTATGCCGATCATAGTCGCAAACTGCTGGAGTAACTCAGCGGGCCAGGCAGCATCTCTGGAGAGAAGGAATAGGTGGCGTTTCTTCAGAGAGAGTCCAACACACACTGGATCACCAAGAGGCTCTTTATTCTGCGCGAGACTTGTTGGTGTCCCAGCGGAGCGGGATGTCCGTCGGGGAATGTTGCCGACTGGCCCGCTGCAGACTGCAGGAGTACGTGTTGAGGGATGCACTGAAGCTCGGTGCAGCCAACGCCAAGGCTCGGTGGGGGAGGACCACAGTCCTTCCGCTGCTGGACATGGGGGGGCAGAGTCTGGTGGGGACACCCCCCAAACAAGGGCAGGAAGATCACCCCAGGGTGGCAAGAGTGCTGGTTTAAAGATACGTGCAAACACCACTGAGTACCACATGTGCAGACACTGAGAATGTCTGAAGAGTTTTTGCACAGTTTGTGTTTTGTGTATATCTTTGATTCTGAATATAAGTTTATTTTTTGAAAATAAATTACACCTTCATCAGGGTGGCATGGTGGCGTAGAGTTCCTGCCTCACAGTGCCAGAGACCCGGGTTCCATCCTGACTACGGGTGCTGTCTGTACAGGGCTTGTACATTCTCCCCGTGACCGCATGGATTTTCTCCAGGTGTTCCGCTTTCCTCCCACACTCCCACAAAGGCTTGTAGGTTAATTGACTTCGTTAAAATTGGAAATAGGTCCCGAATGTGTATAGGATAGTGCTACTGTATAGGGATCGCTGGTCGGCAGGACTCGATGGGCCAAAAGGCCTGTTTCTGTGTTGGAATGGAATGAAACTGGATTGAAACTAAACTACACTAAAAACTAAACTAAACTAAACTAAACATTATCATCCTTCCCCAGAGATGCTGAGGTTCTTTCTTTCATGTGGTCATGAAATCTGTAACTATCGCTGTAACACTATATTCTGCACTCTTGTGTTTTTCTCTTTTAAACTGGTATACTCATGAATGGACATAAAGTGCTGGGATAACTCAGCGGGTCAGGCAGAATCTCCGGAGAACATGGATAGGTGACCTTTCTGGATCGGGACTGAAGATGGTTTCAGAGATGGGTTCTCCACTTGAAATGTCACCTATCCATGTTCTCCAGAGATGCTGCCTGACCCGCTGAGTTACTCCAGAACTTCTGTGCATCAGCCAACACCTGCAGTTCCTTGTTTGTGACTGCACTCATGTCAGTGGGGCCTCAGCCTCTGCCGTTCTAGGTGTCCCCAGCAGAGGGCTGCAGTTACACATCGCTGGGAGATTGACCCGTTTGATGATCAAAGCTGTACTTGCAAGCGGGATGAATGCTTGATTGCTTCAATTGGGGAAGAATGCAGCAGGGGAACAGAGGCCGACATTTACCAAGACCGCAAGAAATTGCGGAGAAGTGTGGACTCAGCCCAGACCATCACACAAACCAACCTCCCTTCCATCGACTCCATTGACACCTCATTCTGCCTTAGCAAGGCCAGCAGCACAATCAAGGACCAGTCACACCCTGGCCACTCTTCTCCTCTCTCCCATCTGGCAAGAGGTACAGAAGTGTGAAAACACACACCTCCAGATTCAGGGACTGTCTCTTCCCAGCTGTTATCAGGCAACTGAACCATCCTACCACCATCTAGTGAGCAGTCCTGAGCTATGATCTACCTCATTGGAGATTCTCGGCCTATCTTTGATCGGACTTTACTAATGCGCTAAACATTATTCATATAATTCCCTTCATCATGTATTTGTACACAGTTGATGGCTCGATTGTGATCATGTATTGTCTTTCTGCTGACTGGATAGCACGCAACAAAAGCCTATCACTGTACCTCTGTACAGTGACAATAAACTAAACTCAACTCAACTCATGAGATGTGGCTAGACAAAAATGCTGGAGTAACTCAGCGGGTGAGGCAGCATCTATGGGGAGAAGGAATGGGCGACGTTTCGGGTTGAGACCTTCTTCAGGCTGATCTGCAGTTCTTTCTTACGCATAGAATTTGTGTGAATGGGTGATCGATTGTCGGCATGCACTCGGTGGGCCGAAGGGCCTGTTCCCATGTTGTATTTTTCAATGCTTGCCCCAGATCAGGAGGTGGGCTTATCATCCATAGAGAATCGAACCTCTCAGCCCTTTGTGACAGCACTCACAAGAATTTTATTGAATGCTTGTGAAAGCTGCATAATCTGTGAGATCTCCTTTGTACACTGTGTCACTTGTTGGAGAGATTTGATTAAATTAGTTGTGCCCAGCCGTATCTAAATGCAAGGCAGGTTACCACAATCTAATTATTGCAAATGCTCCACCTGATTATGTTTCTCCACACTACACTGAGAAAACCAGGAGTCCTCTTCACCCCCTAACTCCCCAACTACTGAGCATAGGGACTCCAGCGCCGAAGTTCCTGGGTTCGATCCTGACTGCCGGTGCTGTCTGTAGGGAGTTTGTACGTTCTCCATGTGACCTGGGTGCGTTTTCTCCAGGATCTCCGGTTTATAGACAATAGGCAGGATGGGAGATTGCAACCTTCACGTGGTCCGCCATGTTTCGACTAATGCAATCAACCTGGCGTGCACAATCATAAAAGATCAAATAGAACAAGTTGTCCTGCAACTTTAGGCTGTGCACGCCATACGCAAGAAGAAGAAGACAATAGGTGCAGGAGTAGGCCATTCGGCCCTTCGAGCCAGCACCGCCATTCAATGTGATCATGGCTGATCATCCCAAATCAGTACCCCATTCCTGCCTTCTCCCCATATCCCCTGACTCCGCTATTTGTAAGAGCCCAATCTAGCTCTCTCTTGAAAGCATCCAGAGAACCCGCCTCCACCACCCTCTGAAATAGACATTTCCTCCCACACTCCAAAGATGTACAGGTTTGTAGGTTAATGGGGCTTGGTGTAAATGTAAAATTGTCCCTAGTGTGTGTGTGTGTGTGGGGGATAGTGTTCATGTGCGGGGATTACTGGTCGGTGCGGACTCGATGGGCCGAACAGCCTGTTTCCATGCTGTATCTCTAAACTAAACCTGCCCAATGTATCTCACCACCCTCTATCAACCCTCACCACCCTCTGCCCAGTATCTCACTACCCCTTGCCCAACCCTCACCACCCGTGCCCATCTCATAAGCTCATAAGTTATAGGAGAGGAATTAGGTCATTCGGCCCATTCAATGGCTTGGTCTCACACACAGACACATGCACATACACACATGCACACATACATATGCACGCGCAAACATACACACACACACACACACAAGCACACATAAACATACACACGCACACGCATATACGCGTGCACCCACACACTGATAACCACATCTGACAGGAGCATTGCCACATCATTGTCGACACAGGGACAGACACACACACACACATTAACAAAGAGACAGGCATGCTCGCTTCTCCACACTCATACAGACACACATACAAAGAGACAAACACACGACAAACACACACACACACACACACACACACATGTGAACACACACATACATGCACAAGCACGCACACACACATAGAAACGGGGTCACAGAGCAGGACACGTAACTAAAGCTGTCCTCACCTTCAGGGCGTGTGTGTTTGGGGTTCAGGGCTGGGCTGGGCTGGGCTGCCCCTCTGTCCGTTGTCCCGGGACTGGGACTGGGACTCTGGCTGGAGCTGTGATCTGATCCTCACTCTCCACCGCCTCACAGCCAGCGGTGACGGCTCTACAGCCAATGTGTCTGACATTCTGCATCATGTGATAGTGTTTACAGTCCTGGGTTTAATGTTATCCGAAGCCTCCCATCCTCACACATCGCTGACCTGCCTCTGCTCTCCTCTCATTAACCCCTTCACTGCTGGGTTCATTTCTCCACATCTTCGACTGATGAATTTCACAAGTAGAATCAGGCCGTTCGGCCCATCGAGTCCACACTGTCATTCAATCACAACTGATCTTTGCCTCCTAATCCCATTTTCCTGACTTCGCCCCATAACCCTTGACACCCGTTCTAATCAAGAATTTGTCCGTCTCTGCTATAAAAATATCCACTGACTTGGCCTCCACAGCCCTCTGTGGCAATGACAATCCAAGCTTGTTCAATCTTTCCTGATAGCTAATACCCACTAATGCAGGCAGTGTTCTGGTAAACCTCCTCTGCACCCTCTCCAAAGCCTCCACATCCTTCTTGTAATGGGGCGACCAGAACTGCACAAAATATTCCAAATGTACCCCGATGAAAATCCTATAAAGCAGCAACTTGATGGTACCCACACCATCCTGGCCACATACTCATCTCCCCGGGTAGAAGGTACAGGAGCCTGAAGACTGCAACAACCAGGTTCAGGAATAGCTACTTCCCCACAGCCATCAGGCTATTAAACCTGGCTCAGTCAAAACTTTGAACATTAACAGCCCATAATCTGTTTATTTGCACTTTATCAGTTTATTTATTCATGTGTGTATATATTTATATAATGGTGCTGCATATGGACACACTGATCTGTTCTGTATTCATGCCTACCATATCCTGTTGTGCTGAAGCAAAGCAAGAATTTCATTGTCCTATCTGGGACACATGACAATAAACTCTCTTGAGTCTTGAATCTTGAATGGCTTGTGTGGAGTGCAAACAGCAGCTAAAATTGGCCCAAATGTCCGCTGTATATATTTGTGCGGCACGGTGGTGCAGCGGTAGAGATTGTGCTTTACAGCGCCAGAGACCCGGGTTCGATCCTCACCACGGGTGCGTGGGTTTTCTCCGGGTGCTCCCGTTTCCCCCCCGCCCTCCAAAGAAGTGGAGGTTTGTAGGCTAATTGGCTTCTGTAGAAATGTCAATTGCCCCTAGTGTGTGTGTGTAGGATAATAATAATAATAATAATAATAATAATAAATTTTATTTATGGGCGCCTTTCAAGAGTCTCAAGGACACCTTACAAAAATTTAGCAGGTAGAGGAAAAACATGTAAGGGGAATGAAATAAATAGTAGAGACATGACTAGTACACAAGGATAGTGCTAGTGTATGGGGATCGCTGGTCGGCACGGGCTCGGTGGGCTGTTTCCGCGCTGTATCTCTAAAACAAAACTTAAACCATAGGTGGACAAAATGTTGGAGAAACTCAGCGGGTGAGGCAGCATCTATGGAGCGAAGGAATAGGTGACGTTTCGGGTCGAGATCCGAAACGTCACCTATTCCTTCGCTCCATAGATGCTGCCTCACCCGCTGAGTTTCTCCAGCATTTTTGTCTGCCTTCGATTTTTCCAGCATCTGCAGTCCCTTGTTAAACTAAAACCATGTAATTCTATCTCGGCGATTAGATTAAACAGCCGGCCTGGGAAACGAACTCAACAGTTACAAAGGCAAACAAACAAGAAACAGAACAGAGACGCAGAAACAAACGTCAGTCTTTCCAGCGTTAAACCCAGCACATGTTTCTCATTTAATCCAGTTAAACAAAAATGACTCATGACCGAGCGGCAATTGGTGCAGTCAGGAGGAAGTGAGGAAATGTATCCCTGGGGGGTGACTGTTATCCACGGACTCTCACCGTCCATGGTAATCGGGGGGTAGGTCGCAAAACCCAAAACAGAACCGAGAAGGGAGCTCGGCAAGAATGGCTGAGGACAATAGACAATAGACAATAGGTGCAGGAGGAGGCCATTCGGCCCTTCGAGCCAGCACCGCCATTCAATGTGATCATGGCTGATCATCCCCAATCAGTACCCCGTTCCTGCCTTCTCCCCATATCCCCTGACTCTGCTATCCTTAAGAGCCCTATCTAGCTCTCTCTTGAAAGCATCCAGACCCTCCACCACCCTCTGAGGCAGAGAATTCCACAGACTCACAACTCTCTGTGAGAAAAAGTGTTTCCTCGTCTCTGTTCTAAATGGCTTACGTATGGGACGGGGAGAGTGGGAGTCACCCACTCTGTATTGTCTCCGGTTATATTAAGGTGATCATCTCTCACTTCCTTCAGCCTGAAGAAGGGTCCCGACCCGAAACATCACCTATCCGCGTTCTCCAGGGATGCTGCCTGACCCACTGAGTTACTCCAGCACTTCAATAGTCAAGAGGGTTTTATTGTCATGTGCCCCGGGCAGAACAATGAAATTCTTACTTGTAGCAGCAAAACAGATAGGTCTGAAGAAGGATCTCCACCCGAAACATCACGTATTTCTTTTCTCCAGAGATGCTGTCTGACCCGCTGAGGTTACTCCAGCTTTTTATGTCTATCTTCGATGTAAACATATCTCTCTCTCTCTCTCTCTCTCTCTCTCTCTCTCTTATATGTAGCTATACACATACACACACATATACTGTATATACACATATATATAACACACATATAGTAGAAGCATAGAAACATAGAAAATAGGTGCAGGAGGAGGCCATTCGGCCCTTCGAGCCTGCACCGCCATTCAATATGATCATGGCTGATCATCCAACTCAGTATCCTGTACCTGCCTTCTCTCCATACCCTCTGATCCCTTTAGCCACAAGGGCCACATCTAACTCCCTCTTAAATATAGCCAATGAACTGGCCTCAACTACCTTCTGTGGCAGAGAATTCCACAGATTCACCACTCTCTGTGTGAAAAATGATCTTCTCATCTCGGTCCTAAAAGATTTCCCCCTTATCCTTAAACTGTGACCCCTTGTTCTGGACTTCCCCAACATCAGGAACAATCTTCCTGCATCTAGCCCAGTGGTTCCCAACGTGGGGCGTACGCAATTTGATTTTTAAGGGGGGCAATTGAGCGCGACTGAGGAGGTTTGGGTCCAAATTTTCGATTTTTATTTTTTTGGATTTTCCATCAGGTAAATATATGTAGTTTATGTTTCAGATGTTATTTTGAGTAAATAATTTTTTGGGGGTAAAAAAAGGGGGGGGGGGGGGGCATCAGGATTTTAGAGGTGATTAGGTGGGGCATGGCCAAAAAAAGTTGGGAACCACTGATCTAGCCTGTCCAACCCATTAAGAATTTTGTAGAGCTAATAGGAGTTGATGTTTCAATTCCTGTATTGTCGGCACTCTTGCTATTTGCAGTTGTATTGGAGAGGTGAAAGGTCGGGTAGGTACGTCATCGGGGTCATCAGGTGGGCACTCTCCTTCTTTTATAGCGCCAGAGACCAGGGTTCGATCCTCACCACGGGTGCGTGGGTTTTCTCCGGGTGCACATGTTTCCCCCCACACTCCAATGAAGTAGAGGTTTGTAGGCTAATTGGCTTCTGTAAAAATGTCAATTGCCCCTAGTGTGTGTGTGTAGGATAGTGCTAGTGTCTCTCCAGAGGGCTCAACCGTGATACCTGGTGTCCCAGTTACACACCCCTCAATTCCATACCCCCCTCTCTTCATTTTGCGGCCCAATTGTTCTTTCCTTTTGATCCAAAGCCAATTGCTGCTTTGTTTCTGCAGATTTTGCGTCTTGGTAAGACAATCTGCCGTTCCTTGTTTTTACATTTCGGCAGTCTGTCATGTTGAACTGCCTGGAGTCCATTTGTCATCAAAGATGCAGTGAAGCTCTCCAGCTCCCTAGCTGCCTCCTTGATGTACTCTTATGTTGGTTATTCTAGCATAACCCCGTCCTGTCAATGACCCTCGGAAACACAAGCCAAGCCCAAGAAACAAAATTCCTTTCCAATGTAGAAGCTGAGATATGCAGGCACTTGGTAATGTGCAGACAGTGTGTAGGAAGGAACTGCAGATGCTGATTTAAACGGAAGATAGACACAAAAAAGCTGGAGTAACTCAGCGGGCCAGGCAGCCTCCCTGGTGCGAAGGAATGGGTGACGTTTCGGGCCGAGACCAGACTGAGAGTCAGGGGAGAGGAAGACACAGAGATAAGGAGGGGTGAGGTGTGAAAGCGGGTTATCAAAGGGGATGTAGAGTAGATCATTGTTCGCTGGTGGAAGGGACAACGAGGCGAGAATTAAAACGGGGACAGTCAGACTGGTCGGGGAATTAGGATGGGGGAGGGATGGGGAGAGAGGGAAAGCTAGGGTTACTTGAAATTAGAGGTCAATATTCATACGGCTGGGTTGTCAGCTGCCCACACAGAGAGGCGGGGAGTGGGAGGCTGTAGGACTCGAAGCCTGGTTAAGGTTGAACAGAGATGTGACTGAGATGCCGTGGAGGGTCTGTGTTTGCGAGGCATTGCGGCTGACGTTGTGTACACATTGCCAAGTGCCTGCGTTCCTCTCCTCCTACATTTCAAAGAAATTGTGTTTCTTGGGGATGGCTTTTGTGCGTCTGGGTCGGAGCTTTCAACGAGGCTCCCAGTGTCTAGTTGTGTTCTACACCGCTTCACGTCTGTGTTCTGAGGATGCTGGTTTGCAGGAACTTTTATTTCTTAGGTGTGTGTGTGTGTGGGAGAGTGAGTGAGTGTGAGAGTGTGTGTGCATGCATGCATGTGTGAGTGAATGTGTGTCTGTGTGGGAGTGAGTGTGTGTTAGAGTGTGTGTGCATGCATGCATGTGTGAGTGTGTGTCTGTGTGGGAGTGAGTGTGTGTTAGAGTGTGTGTGCATGCATGCATGTGTGAGTGTGTGTCTGTGTAGGAGTGAGTGTGTGTTAGAGTGTGTGTGCATGCATGCATGTGTGAGTGAATGTGTGTCTGTGTGTGAGTGGGTGTGCATGCGTGTGCATGTGTATGTGTGAGTAAGTGTACGTTTGTGTGTGTGTGTGTGCGTGCTTGTGAGCTTGTGTGTGTGTGGGCGTGTGTGTCTGTGTGTGGGAATGAGTGTGTGAGTGTGTGTGCATGCATGTGTGAGTGAGTGTGTGGGTGCATGCGTGCGTGCATGTATGAGTGAGTGTGTATGTGTGCGTGAGTGTGTATGTGTGAGTGAGTATACGTTTGTGTGTGCGTGTAAGTTTGTGTGTGAGTGTATGTTTATGTGTGTGTGAGTATGTGTGTGGGAGTGAGTGTGTGTATGTTTGAGTGTGTATGTGTGAGTGAGTGTACGTTTGTGTGTGTGCGTGTAAGTGTGTGTGCATGTTTGAGTGTGTATGTGTGAGTGTGTATGAGTGAGTGTACGTTTGTGTGTGTGGGTGTAAGTTTGTGTGTGAGTGTATGTTTATGTGTGTGTGAGTGTATGTTTATGTGTGTGTGAGTGTGAATGTGTGTGTGTGTGTATGTGTGTGTCACACACTCGGAGGTCTGTGTGTGTGGCGGGTACGTAGTTTCGAGGCCAGTATGTGTGTGCTTCAGGGAGTGTGCCTTTCTGAAGGTCCACACACTTTGTTGATACAGCTTGTTAGCATCGCCGTGTTTTTAGGATCGCACTCCAGCCACGCCTTCATACATAAAATGCTGGAGTAACTCAACGGGTCAGGCAGCATCTCTGGAGAACATGGATTGATTTGTCCTTTTGCATACCTTTCATTCATTTGCTCCATGTACCCTTTCATATCTCTCGATTCCCCCTCCTCTGACTCTCAGTCCGAAGAAGGCTCTTGTCCCGAAACATCGCCAATTCCTTTTCTCCAGAGATACTGCCTGACTTGCTGAGTTATGCCCCTGTCCCACTTAGGGAAACCTGAACGGAAACCTCTGGAGACTTTGCGCCCCACCCAAGGTTTCCGTGCGGTTCCCGGAGGTTTTTGTCAGTCTCCCTACCTGCTTCCACTACCTGCAACCTCCGGCAACCAACTGCAACCTCCGGGAACCACACGGAAACCTTGGGTGGGGCGCAAAGTCTCCAGAGGTTTCCGTTCAGGTTTCCTAAGTGGGACAGGGGCTTTCTCTCTGGATATAAACACTTCTTCCACACACACACACTGCCGCCCCAGAGGGGAGTGGATGCTGCCTGTGGTTCACAAAGCAAGAAATCAAATAGAACGAGAAAATCGCTGCTCATTACCTTGTTGTTTCTGCAGAAGCTCGTCCTCTCTGGATGATTAATGGACCCAGACAATCTCAGTTTATGTTTTTGTGTCAGACCTCTCCGAACTCTGACTCATGCCTTCGGAGAGCCTGACTCACATTTGCTTGAAACCACACCAGAGAGGAAAGTGTTCTAAGATAGACACAAAATGCTGGAGTAACTCAGTGGGACGGGCAGCATCTCTGGAGAGAAGGGATGGGTGACGTTTTTGGCTGGAGGCCCTTCTTCAGACTGAGAGTCAGGGGAGAGGGAGACAGAGAGATATGGGTGTGAAAACCAGACATCAAAGGATTCAGAGCTCATTGTAGAATAGATCACTGTGAGATTGGGGAAGGTGACAACTCATTTATTTACCTCTTCCTGGTGTTTGGACCGGCACATGGATATGCAGGGAGAGGAGGGCAGAGAGCAGACTACTTCCTCCTTATTGGTGACCCTCGGACTATCTTTGATCGGACTTTACCTTGCACTAAACGTTATTCCCTTATCATGTATCTGTACGGTGTGAAACTGTACACTGTAAAAACAGAGAGCGCTGGAAATACTCAGCAGGTCAATCATCTTTGGAAAGGAAAATAGTGATAAGGTTTCACTATAATGAAACTCAGAAGCATCAGAAAAATTTCCGAGATTTCTCCGTTACTGATGAAAGAAATGTAAAGATGTTTTAATTAACGTCAACGGATGGTGAATGTTGGCTGCGGAGTTTTTCCAGGCCCTGAGGGGGTGTTTCAGATATGTGCTCCAGAGAGTGAATTAGAACATAGAACTGCGAGGCACAAGAACAGGCCCTTCGGCCCACAATGTCTGTGCCGAACATGATGTCAAGAAACTCACTTGCTACCTGTACATGACCTATATCCTGGAAGGCACGTCTCTGGTGCAGTGGTAGAGCTACTGCCTCATAGAGACCCGGGTTCAATCCAATCCGGGAGGTGTAGCTACAGGTCTCTCCGTTGCCGGACCAGCAGGTCCAGGAACAGCTTCTTCCCTGCGGTTGTTACACTACTTAACTCTGCACCTTGGTGATTGCCAGCCACCCCCCACCCCCGGACACTCCTTCCCTCAGACAAATTGCACTACTACGACTGTATGTACGTATATATATTTATTGCTCATTATTCTATGTTCGCTCTTCTGGGTGAGATGCTAACTGCATTTCCTTGTCTCTGTACTGTACACTGCACAATGACAATAACGTTTGAATCTGAATCTGACTGCAGCCGCTGTCAGTACGGAATTTGTACCTTCTCCCCGTGACCTGCGCGGGTTTTCTCCGAGATCTTTGGTTTCCTCCAACCCTCTAAAGACGGACAGGTTTGTCGGTTAAGTGTCTTGGTATAAAAATGTAAAATTGTCCCTAGTGTGTTATTGTGCGGGGATCGCTGGTCGGTGCGGACTCGGTGGGCCGAAGGGCCTGTTTCCGCGCTGTATTTCTAAATCTAAAATCTCTCTGTTGTTTACATATCCATATGCTGATCCAAAAATCTTTTAAATGCCACTATCGTATGTGCTTCAACCAGGACCCACAACAGTGTGTTCCAGCTAACCACCACCCTCTGTGTAAAAATAACTGTGCCCCACCCAGACCACCTCTCACCTTTACACCACTGTATGCCCAACAGTATTTGTTGTTTCCATCCTGGGTATAAAGGTTCTGATTGTCTACCACATCTATGCCCCTCAGAAGTTTGTCGGGAAATTGGTGTCCTGCTTTAAAGTCTCACCAGAGCAAAATGTGTCTCCAGCATCACGGCACTCTCTCCACGAGGCTCTGAATAGACAATAGACAATAGACAATAGGTGCAGGAGTAGGCCATTCGGCCCTTCGAGCCAGCGCTGCCTTTCAATGTGATCACGGCTGATCATCCCCAATCAGTACCCCATTCCTGCCTTCTCCCCATAATCCCCTGACTCCGCTATCTTTAAGAGCCCTATCTAGCTCTCTCTTGAAAGTATCCAAAGAACCGGCCTCCACCGCCCTCTGAGGCAGAGAATTCTACACTCACAACTCTCTGTGTGAAAAGGTTTTTCCTCGTCTCAGGTTTTGTGCTCAGGTCTTCCTGATGTGGGACTTGAACTCACAACCTTCTGCTGCCAAATGAGCCACTTGACATAGTTGTCGATGAGTGATAAATCCTCTCCAGGGGAGACTCCCCTTGCTTCCGTGAGGTGTCCTGGGATTTACCTTGAGAAGGCCTCACTTTAAAAAAATTGTTATCTCGATGCGTCACTCGAAAGAAGACACCACCAGACCAGCAGTGCTTCAGAAGTAACCCCTCAGGCTTATCTCAGCCAAGGCTCTGGGCCAAGGATTCAACATTGATTGCTCACTGTGTTCTGAAAAAGTGTTGCAGCTAAGACTCTCACACCACTTCTGAGCATGAAATATGAGCAGGAAGGGTTCTGTGGGATATGGGCCAAATGCAGGCAAATGGGATCAGGCCAGAATACCTACTTGGTCAGCATGGACAAGCCCTCATTTATTTTTGTATAGGTTAGTGTAGAGATACAGAGCAGAAATAGGCACTTCGACCCACTGAGACCGCACTGCCCAGCCATCCTCACACACTAACACTATTCTACACAATTTACAATCTACAAACCTGTACGTCTTCGGATTGAGGAGGGAATTTGGATCACCCAGAGAAAACCCACACTGGTCACGGTGAGAACGTACAAACTCCATAGAGACGGTACCCATAGTCAGGATCAAACCCAGGTCTCTGGCGCTGTAAGGCAGCAACTCTACCACTGTGCCATCGTGCCGCCCTTATGTTCCTTGTTTCTCTATAAGAATTTAAGCCGCTAATTTTTTTTTCAGGAAACATGGAATAGTAATACCAATTTACTGGCTTGGGTATTAGTTCCGAATCTCAAGAGTGGAAGAGTATCTTGTTTGCTCCCGTTATAAACACTTACAAAAATAGGCAAGGCTTAAAGAAAGATTAGACACTGCAAGAGGGAGAAACTAGAGACAGCAGATGCTGGGATCGTGACCAAAAAGGAACTCAGACATTCAGGCCTGAAGAATGTCCCAATCTGAACCGCCTCCTGTCCATTTCCTTCCACAGACACAGTAAAAGGATCATTAACGCACTAATAGGATTACATGCTGCAGCAAATCTCAATGATGATCACTGAAGCTGGAATGTTTAAGAAAGAACTGCAGATGCTGGAAAAATCCAAGTTAGACAAAATTGCTGGAGAAACTCACCGGGTGAGGCAGCATCTATGGAGCGAAGGAATAGGTGATGTTTCAGGTCGAGACCCTTCTTCAGGCTAATCAGAATAATCAGTGACGGTTCTTTTTGAGAGGCCCCAGGGTGAAGAGTTTGCATTATCAGGGGGGGCACGGTGGCACAGCACCAGAGACCTGGGTTCAATCCTGACTGCAGGTCCTGTCTGTACGGAGTTTGTACGTTCTCCCCGTGACCCCGTGGGTTTTCTCTGGGTGCTCCAGTTTCCTCCCACACTCCAATGACGTGCAGGCTTGTCAGTTAATTGGCTTCAGTAAGTTGTAAATTTGTCTCTAGGTGTGTGTAGATTAGTGTGATCGCTGGTCGGCACGGACTCATTGGGCCGAAGGGCCTGTTTCCGTGCTGTATCTCTAACGTCTAACGTCTAGTCTGATGTTGCTTTGCATAGAGCATGTTCAATGGGTTTAAATTTCTCATTCTCTATGTTCAGGATTGCAGAGTCCCCTTGGAAGGGGGTGTGAAAGGCCTAACGTGTTGTTGTTAGGCAGTCAAACATGGCCTACGTGTCGCTGCCAAGCATTGAGGCTCAACCTCTTTGATGCTTGTGATGTGTTCTTGGCATCTCACAGAACGAGTACAAAAATCTCCAATCCATGTGGCCTCACAGAAACACCGATAACAAACATCAAGAAAAAAGACACAAAGTGCTGGAGTACTTCAGCGGGTCAGGCAGCATCTCTGGAGGACATGGATAGGTGATGTTTCAGGTCGGCACCCTAAACGTCACCTATCCATGTTCTCCAGAGATGCAGCCTGACCCACTGAGGCACTCCAGCACTTGGGCCTTTGTTAAGTAGTCCAGACCTAGCCTGGGAGTTGGATGCTTGTCCACCTCACTTGAAGCGAGTGGACTCCTCTGGATGACCAGATAATTGGAGGAGCAGCACCTCATATTCCGCTTGGGCAGTCTGCACCCTAGCGGCATAAACATTGACCTCCAATTTCCAGTAGCCCTTGCTGTCTCCTCCCCTTCTCAGCTATCCCTCAGCCCTCGGGCTCCTCCTCTTCCTTTTCCCTTTCTTCTCCCCCCCACCACCCTACGTCAGTCTGAAGAAGGGTTTCGGCCCGAAATGTTGCCTATTTCCTTTGCTCCATAGATTCTGCTGCACCCGCTGAGTTTCTCCATATTCCTCTGTAAGGCTGTAACTCTACCGTGCGCCACCGTGCCTCCCTGATCTGGCTCAGTGGGAGGTAGAAGGACTTCACGCTGGCAGCCGTGTGTCAACAGTCAGTCCCCCTTCCTGCATTCGAAACATAGAAACATAGAAAATAGGTGCAGGAGTAGGCCATTCGGCCCTTCGAGCCTGCACCGCCATTCAATATGATCATGGCTGATCATCCAACTCAGTATCCTGTACCTGCCTTCTCTCCATACCCCCTGATCCCTTTAGCCACAAGGGCCACATCTAACTCCCTCTTAAATATAGCCAATGAACTAGCCTCAATTCCACAGATTCACCACTCTCTGTGTGAATTTTTTTTTCCTCATCTCGGTCATAAAAAACTTCCCCCTTATCCTTAAACTGTGACCCCTTGTTCTGGACTTCCCCAACATCGGGAACAATCTTCCTGAATCTAGCCTGTCCAACCCCTTAAGAATTTTGTAAGTTTCTATAAGATCCCCCCTCAGCCGAGTCTATCCAGTCTTTCTTCATATGAAAGTCCTGACATCCCAGGAATCAGTCTGGTGATTCTCTGTACTCCCTCTATGGCAAGAAGGTCTTTCCTCAGATTAGGAGACCAAAACTGTACGCAATACTCCAGGTGTGGTCTCACCAAGGCCCTGTATAACTGCAGTAGAACCTCCCTGTTCCTATACTCAAACCCATTTGTTATGAAGCCAGGTTTGCTGCAGTGAATGTAACTCGTTTGACGTGTTCCCTCTGCGTGGTGGGACCCACAAATGCAATCAGAGGAACAGCCGGGAGAATGGACAGGAAAGGCGTGGTCCGCTGCTCAAGGAGTTATTTCCTGAATCAGATCCCCCCGAGACCCTCGCATCCCAGCGGGTTCACAACAAGAGGAGCAACTTTCCAAATTGTTATTTTTAAAACGAATTCCTGTGCTTTCGTTGCAAGTTCTTGCAACAAGTTCCAGGAGCTGAGCATGTTTCACAGGCGTGACTGCATCAAGTCCGATGGTTCAACTATTCACCAGCTCCTCCCACTCCCACCATCCCGCCCCTTTGAGCATTTTTATTCTCCAATCTGAGATATTTTTAGAACAAGTAACCACCATGGAAGAAGCACGCACAATATTCTGTAATGCCTCCATCTTTTTAACACTCCAGAGTTTGTTTCATTTTGGGGAGATTTCATGGTGGCCCAGTGACACTGTGGCGCAGCGGTAGAGTTGCTGCCTTACAGCGCCAGAGACCTCGGTTCAATCCTGACCACGGGTGCTGTTTGCATGTTCTCCCCGTGAACTGCCTGGGTCTTCTCCGGGTGCTCAAGATCTCGGAGAAAATCCACGCAGGTCACGGGGAAAACGTACAAACGCCATATAGACAGCACCTGTGGTCAGGATCGAACCTGGGACTCTGGCGCTGTAAGGCAGTTGCTCTACCGCTGCGCCATCGTGCCGATAGTGGCTTTTACGGCACATGGATGTGCAGGGAAGGGATGGATCTGGATCAAGTGCAGGCAGAAGGGATTAGTTTAACTTGGCATCATGTTAGGCCTGGAGATTGTGGGCTGAAGGCCACGTTCTTGTTCCAGAGAGTCTTGAGAAGAGGAAAAGAGGGTGTGAGTCGGCGGTGTTGAAGGATCGCTCCCACTGATGTTGCCCGGGATGCTGGCAGTGGGTTTCCGTAGCTGGCAACAGGCAGCAGGGCTTGTTGGAAAGCAGGAGAAAAACACACTTCCATTTCGACTGACTACATGCAAGAAACATGTTCCAGATGTTGGGGGAGTCTAGAACCAGGGGCCACACAGATTGAGAATAAGGGCTAGGCCATTTTGGACTGAGATGAGGAAAAACTTTTTTCACCCAGAGAGTTGTGAATCTGTGGAATTCTCTGCCACAGAAGGCAGTGGAGGCCAATTCACTGGATGTTTTCAAGAGAGAGTTAGGGTTAGCCCTTAGGGATAAAACGGAATCAAGGGATATGGGGAGAAAGCGGGAACGGGATACTGATTTTAGATGATCAGCCATGATCATATTGAATGGTGGTGCTGGCTCGAAGGGCCAAATGGCTTACCCCTATGTTCTATGGCTGTGGTGTGAGGTGAGAGAGGCAGGGAGCTGGCAGAGGCCGGTGGATATGCATCGCCCGAGCTCACCGTATATGGAATTCATTTTCAGAGAAAACAAACAGAACATTTTTCCTGAGCTGGCAGGGTGGGTGTTTTTCCTCACGGATTCACTGCACGGGAGGCCCAGACTGAGCTCTCTCCCTCTGCACGCAGGGACCACAGGGATGGTTGGACACTGGCTCAGGAACATCCCTGGGCACAAACGTCCCCCACCAACTAATCTCCTCCTCACCCACTCCACCTCTCCCCCATCTCCACCCCCCACCCTCCCCACGGCCCAAAACCTGCATTAACCCAGCTAATGAACCGATTCAGTAAATCATAGCATCACACAGTATGGCAACAGGCCTTTCAGCCCATACCGCCCAACACGTCACAACGACACTAGTCCCACCTGACTGCATTTGGCCCATATCCTTCTAAACCTGTCCTATCCATTTCGTAAACATTGCAGTATTCTCTGCCTCAACTGAACGACCTCCTCTGGCAGCTCGTTCCATACACCCACCACTACTTTGTGCAAACATGTTACCTCTCGGGTGCCCAGTAAACGGACATGTTTTTGATTGATTGAAAGATACGGCAGGGAAACATAGAAACATAGAAATTAGGTGCAGGAGTAGGCCATTCGGCCCTTCGTGCCTGCACCGCCATTCAATACGATCATGGCTGATCATCCAACTCAGTATCCCGTACCTGCCTTCTCGCCATACCCTCTGATCCCCTTAGCCACAAGGGCCACATCTAACTCCCTCTTAAATATAGCCAATGAACTGGCCTCAACTACCCTCTGTGGCAGAGAGTTCCAGAGATTCACCACTCTCTGTGTGAAAAAAGTTTTTCTCATCTCGGTTTTAAAGGATTTCCCCCTTATCCTTAAGCTGTGACCCCTTGTCCTGGACTTCCCCAACATCGGGAACAATCTTCCTGCATCTAGCCTGTCCAACCCCTTAAGAATTTTGTAAGTTTCTATAAGATCCCCTCTCAATCTCCTAAATTCTAGAGAGTATAAACCAAGTCTATCCAGTCTTTCTTCATAAGACAGTCCTGGCATCCCAGGAATCAGTCTGGTGAACCTTCTCTGCACTCCCTCTATGGCAATAATGTCCTTCCTCAGATTTGGAGACCAAAACTGTACGCAATACTCCAGGTGTGGTCTCACCAAGACCCTGTACAACTGCAGTAGAACCTCCCTGCTCCTATACTCAAATCCTTTTGCTATGAAAGCTAACATACCATTCGCTTTCTTCACTGCCTGCTGCACCTGCATGCCTACTTTCAATGACTGGTGTACCATGACACCCAGGTCTCGCTGCATCTCCCCTTTTCCTAATTGGCCACCATTTAGATAATCGTCTGCTTTCCTGTTTTTGCCACCAAAATGGATAACCTCACATTTATCCACATTATACTGCATCTGCCAAACATTTGCCCACTCACCCAGCCTAGTCACTCAAACAGGCTCTTCGGCCCATCGAGTCCACGCCGACCATCCATCACCCGTGCGCACCAGTTCTATGATATCCCACTTTCTGACCCACTCCCTACTCCACACTATGATCTTACTAGTTCCACTGTTCGCATCCTTGTGTCCCTCTCGTTAGCACAACTTCCCCAGCCAACAAGGGGCCTTTGTGGGCTCCACCCTTCCTGGAGTCATCTGTTGCCGCCCTTGTTTTGTTCTGGCCTTATCTATCTTTCAGTCTGGAGAAGGGTTCCGACCCGAAATGTCACCTATTCCTTTCCTCCGGAGATGCTGCCTGGCCCGCTGGGTTATTCCAGCATTCTGTGTCTACCTCCGATATAAACCAGCATCTGCAGTTCCTTCCAGAAGCGGACTGGGTCTAAAAATATTGGTTGCCAGGAGACAAAGGGGGCCCATTTGATATAGGGGGCCCACTTCATCAGGGGCCCACTTGATATAGGGGGCCCACTTCATCAGGGGCCCACTTGATATAGGGGGCCCACTTCATCAGGGGCCCACTTGCCATCGGGCAAGCTGACACCCTGGCCAGTCCGCCACTGGTTCCTTCCCACATTACCTTATTACCTGCTTGGATTGTGTATGGACCAAGTGCTGGCGGGTGGGACTAGTGTAGATGGGGCATGTTGGTCAGCATGGGCAAGTTGAGCTGAAAGTTCAGTTTCCACACTGTACGACTCGGACAATAAACCATATACATGCCACACCAAGGCCAAGACTCACTATGGTTCAATCTTGTCGCCAATTTCTTTTAAGCCTGTACTTTAAATGACAATTACCTTTGAATATTCATTCTCCAGCTTTGGCACTTGGCAGCCTGCTTTCTCTAATGGCAAATGGATTTGACCCGCTCTCTCATAGTTTGGGGTGGCACGGTGGAGCAACGGTAGAGTTGTTGCCTTATAGCACCAGAGACCCGGGTTCAATCCTGACTATGGGTGCTGTCTATACTGGGTTTGTATGTTCTTCCTGTGCCTGCGTGGGTTTTCTCCGGGTGCTCCAGTTTCCTCCCACACTCCAAAGACCTGGCTTTGGTAATTTGGCAATTGTGAAATTGTCCCTGGACAATATGTGCTAGTGTACCAGGTGATCGCTGGTCAGTGCGGACTCGCTCGGCCGAATGGCCTGATTCTGCACTGTATCTCTAAACTAAACCAAACTAAAGTTGTGAATTTATCACCAAACTATGTTGTGTAAAGCTAGTCATGCGATCGTTTATAGACTGGACCTTATGAATCATAAACCTTGTGATAAATGTTTTTAAAAAAAACAAGAAGTTATCTCACAGACAACACTTTGTCAGAAAATGTTTCCTGTTGAGTGACTTGATATTGGTTTGTGATTGTTCTGTGTACTAAGTTACAGTGAAAACCCTCGTGTTTAGTGTGTTGTCAAGGCAAATCATACCCTACATAGGGTAGTGCAAAATTGAAAATAAAAAAAGGAAGTTGCAATTTAAAAAAAATTGCAAGCGTCACACTGGGGTAGATTGGAAGATCAGGAATTCATCCCCAGTACATGAGAAGTCCATTCAGGAGTCTGATAACAGCAGGGAATAAGCTGTAGACACAAGGAACTGCATATGCTGGTTTGCAGAGAAAGACACAAAGTGCTGGAGTAACTCAGCGAGTCAGGCAGCATCTCCCGTGAACATGGATAGGTGATATTTTGGCATGCTTGGGAGAAAGCTGGAAGAGAGGAGTGGCAGGTAATAGGTGAAGCTGGAAGAGAGGAGTGGCAGGTAATAGGTGAACACAGGTGAAGGGGGGGGGGGGGGGGAAGGGGGCAAAAGGTACAGAAGTGTGAAAACGAACACATCCAGATTCAGGGACAGTTTCTTCCCAGCTGTTATCAGGCAACTACTCCCGAGTTTAAAAAAAAATCAAACTCGTGGTAAGTACGTAGAATGTACGTAGCGGGTACGTCGGAGCCCGTGGATGTCTCGTAGCGGCTCGTAATGCTAACGGCAGGTACTCGAGAAACGCGGAAACACGTGACGTTTTTTCAACAGCGTGAAAAATTTCCAAGAGTAAAAAAATACTCGTGATGAAGTACCACGAGTTTGATATTTTTTTTAAACTCGGGAGAGCTCTTGGGTAGAACTCGCATCGTGGGACAGGGGCTTAAGGCAGCAACTCTACTGCTGCGCCACCGTGCTGCCTCGACTGTGATTCCCCGGTTAATAACCGTGTACGCTGAGAATCCACAGGCCCTAGTCAGTATGTATCAACCTCTCTCCCGCACAGATGGAACCAACCTGGGATGTCCAGGAAAACAAACCGATTAGAAGGAGTCCTTTGTACTAAGTGTGTTACTTAAGAGTTTGGAAATTGAACTCTGACCCAGACAGAAACATTCTCAGTCAAAGGTTAGGAATGCGCACATTTAATCACCAAGATACATAGTTCATCCTCAGCAAAAACAAATAAAAGACAGAAAACCATACTCAAAACCCCAAAGTGAGGCAATATTTTCAGAGACTTAATCACAGAGGGTCACAGTACATTCATCATCAGTCTGTCAGAGTATTGAGTATGGAAGTTTAGTTTAGTTTAGAGATACAGTGAGGATACAGGCCCTTCGGCCCACCAAGTCTGCACCTATCAGCGATTCCCGCACACTAACACTATCCTTCACACACTAGGGACAATTTACTCATACACCAAGCCAATTAACCTATAAACCTGTACATCTTTGGAGTGCGGGATGAAACTGAAGATCTTGGAGAAAACATCACCTATTCCTTCTCTCCAGAGATGCTGCCTGTCCCGTTGAGTAAAGGGCATGTCCCACGAGCATGCGACTCCATGCGGCAAGCGCGACCTAACGTGGTCACTTGAGCCGTACGGCCTCGCGGGGCCGGTCCCACTTTGATCGCCGGAGCCGTATGGAGTTGTGCGGAGCTGGCCCAGACATCGCGCGGGGCTCCTGAAAAACTGACCGTGTTCAAAAATTCCGCGCGGCAACGGCCTGCCGGCCCGCAGCAGCTTTGACGCCGTAAGCACCGCCTCGACGGGCGTGCGCAGCGTCTCGACGCCGTACGCACCGTCTAGACGCCGTACTTCCCGCGAACTTCCCGCAGACTTCGCTCAAACTTCACGTCACTCACTCGACATCCGCGCGGCCACCGCTTCCGGTTTGGTCGCGCTTGCCGCATGCAGGTCGCATGCTCGTGGGACCGGCCCTGTACTCCAGCATTTTGCATCTATCTCCAATTTAAACCAGCACCTGCAGTTCTTTCCTACAGCTTCTTACCGTACGTCAGAGTCTGCGTCAGTCTGGAGTCCAGGGGAACATGGGTGAGATGAAGGTGGTGACTGTGGTGGTTCTACGGGAACCCACGGTGGAGATATGTCAGCAACTCCACACACCTAAAGAAAGAGACAAAGAAGATGCATTTATATAGTGCCTTCCACAACCTCAAAACATTCCACTGACACAAAGGCACAGTCTTGTATTGCGCTTGCTGCAAAGCAAGATCGCACAAGCATGGAACATCGTCCACACGCTCCCCGCCATACGGAATAGGCGACTTACGCAAACCCGAACTCCCGTAAACAATTCTGTGGACAAAAATGCTGGAGAAACTCAGCGAGTGAGGCAGCATCTATGGAGCGCAGGAATAGGTGGCATTTCAGGTCGAGACCCTTCTTCAGACTGCATCTGCAGTTCTTTCTGAAACAATTCTGTACTCGGTCCCAAGCTTGTAACTTCCGCAGCTCCTTTGGGCAGTCACGGTGGTGCAGAGGTAGATAGACACAAAATGCTGGAGTAACTCATTTGTTGCAAAACGTTCTGACTGTCTACCATATCTAAACAGAAACAGAAATAATATCCCAGGGGAATAGTTTCAGTGATGCTGACTGACTGGACATTGTGGACAATTCCACTGATCATCGCTGACCGGCATTCTTCACCAGAAGGGGGGGGGGGCAAGCATGGACTCAACCACGTTGCTGGAAGGTCATGAAGTTACACATAACTTCATACGCCATAGAAAGCATTTTATCGGGATGCATCACAGCACGGTTTGGGAACAGCTCCATCCAAGACTGCAAGAAATTGCAGAGACCACGTTAGGTCGCGCTTGCCGCATGGAGTCGCATGCTCGTGGGACAGGCCCTTTACTCAACGGGACAGCCCAGACCACCACACAAACCAATCTCCCTTCCATTGGCTCCATTTACACCTCATGCTGCCTCAGCAAGGCCAGCAGCATAATCAAGGACCAGTCTCACCCTGGTCACTCCCTCTTCTCCCCTCTCCCATCAGGCAAGAGGTACAGAAGTGTGAAAACGCACACCTCCAGATTCCGGGACAGTTTCTTCCCAGCTGTTTAACCATCCTACTAACAACTAGAGAACAGTCCTGAGCTTCTATCAACCTCATTGGAGGCTCTAAGACTATCTTTCATCAGACCTTACTGGACTTTGTCTTGCATTAAACGTTATTCATGTTATTCCCTTTATCATGTACACTGTGGATGGCTCGATTGTAATCATGTATTGTCTTTCCACTGACAGATTAGCACGCAACAACAAGCTTGTCACTGTATTTCGGTACACGTTACATTAAACTAAACTCAATGAGGCAGTTTGCCTGTTCTGAAGGACCACACTGCTGACAGGTCTGTCCATGGGAGACTTGAATCTGCAATCTTCTGATTCTACGTTGGCAGACGGAGTTTCATCTGAGAACGTGTGAGATGCTGCAGTTTGGGAGGTCGTGTATGATTTATGTCTAACTTATGTTATGGTGTGTTTGCCTGCGTCTAAGTGCCTGTGATGATGCTGCCGACAGGATTGTAGCCTCACCTCTGTACTTGTGCATATGACAATATCTTGTCTGATCTAATGGGGCCACAAGTGACAACAGAAGCTTCGATCCGAGGAACTCAGCAGTGGAGGATCCTAGCTGCTGGAGAAACAATCTGGTGGAGCAACTCAGCGGGTCGAGCAGCATCTTTTGGGAGAAAGGGCTTAGATTCAATGATTCAATGATACTTCATTGTTGCATGTACTTAGGTGCAGTGAAATGTTTTGTTTTGAGGTACAACCTGACCTAGGCAGTGCACAAGTGTCACCACATTTTGCAAAACGCCGACAATGTTACAAAATTTCGCCGAATAGTCCTATCTATTCCCTGTGGCAGCAGCCTCGGCAATCTGAAGAGTTAACGATTCCAAACCTCCTACAGACACTGCTCGAACTGTCGACTTCCTCTAGCAGGTTGCCTGTTGCTCCTTTGGCATAGCGGGTAGAGCCACTGCCTCACAGCGCCAGAGACCCATGTTCAATCCTGGCTTCGGACGCTGTCTGTGTGGAGTTTGCTCGTTCTCCCTGTGACCGCGTGGGTTTTCTCCAGGTGCTCAAGTTTCCTCCCAGTCACACATCCCACAGAAGTGCGGGTTTGTAGGTTAATTGTCCCTATGAAAATTGCCCCTAGTGTGTAGGGAATGGATGAGAAAGCGGGATAACATAGAACTTGTGTGAACGGGTGATCGATGGTCGGTGTGGACTCGATGGGCTGTTTCTGTGCTGAATCTCTACACCAAACTTCATTTGAAACGTTAATGTTCATTTGAGCCCAGCCTGTGAATGCGGAGCAGAGCAACAGAAAGCCAACCATGTCATCTCTGGGTGCCCGCTCTACCACCCACCAAATTGAGCTCAGTCGGGGCCTGGCAGACATCGACGCAGAGACAACAACCTGGCTGCTCAACACCCGGCTTGAGATCTAACTATTCCTTTGGTTTATTTATGTTTCATTCGCAAGAAGATTTGAAATGTCGAACCAAGTCGAATCAAAGTGTCGAAAAGATTTGCTCTGACGAACACCAAGTTGATTTACAGAAGAACATAGAGACATAAAAACATAGAAAATAGGTGCAGGAGTAGGCCATTCGGCCCTTCGAGCCTGCACCGCCATTCAATATGATCATGGCTGATCATCCAACTCAGTATCCTGTACCTGCCTTCTCTCCATGCCCCCTGATCCCTTTAGCCACAAGGGCCACATCTAACTCCCTCTTAAATATAGCCAATGCACTGGCCTCAACTACCTTCTGTGGCAGAGAATCCCACAGATTCACCACTCTCTGTGTGAAAAATGATTTTCTCATCTCGGTCCTAAAAGTCTTCCCCCTTATCCTTAAACTGTGACCCCTTGTTCTGGACTTCCCCAACATCGGGATTAATCTTCCTGCATCTAGAACATAGAGAAAATGCTCAAGGCATCTAGGCCAACATACCTCTCTCAAACAAACTGCCCATGGGGAGAGCAAACATCTTTTCATTGCCATTTTTCTACCAACACAAGACCTTATCATCCAATCTGACAAATCACTGTCCAGATCTAAGTACCAGTCAACCAAAGCCAGACCAGGGTCAGCAACTAGTAGCTCGGGTAAAGTGGGCTTTGACTAGACAGCGGGAGGGATGAAGGGATTGAGGGAGGGATGGATGGAGGGAGGTGTGGTGGGATGAAGGGAATGGGGAAGGGAGGGGATGGAGGGTAGGGCGGGGATACATAGATACATAGACAATAGGCCATTCGGCCCTTCGAGCCAGCACCGCCATTCAATGTGATCGTGGCTGATCATCCACAATCAGTACCCCGTTCCTGCCTTCTCCCCACACCCCTTGATTCCGCTAGCCCTAAGAGCTCTATCTAACTCTCTTTTGAATGCCTCCAGTGAATCGGCCTCCACTGCCTTCTGAGGTAGAGAATTCCACAAACTCACAACTCTCTGTGTGAAAAAGATTTTCTTCATCTCAGTCCTAAATGGCCGACCCATTTAGAGGCAGAGGTGTAGGTAGGGAGTGAGGGATGGGGGGAATGAGCTAGTGGGGTGGTGGGAGGGAGGGATGGAGGGAGGGAGGGGTGGAGGAAGGTAGGGATTGGGGGAGGGTGGGAGCGAGGGAGGGAAATACATTTGAACTTGAACTTGAACTTGAGGGAGGGAGAGGTGAAGAGAAGGAGCAGTGGAGGGAAGGAGTGGTGGAGGGAGGGAGGATTAGAGGGAGGGAGGGATGGAGATGCGGCAACACCACTGGAGGTGGGAGGTGGGAGGTGGGATGGTGCAACCCCCCCCCCCCCAAATCCTCTCACCATTCTGCCTTGCTCTGTGCCTTTAAAGAAATGCCCGGCATTCTTGACGCTGAAACATTGAGTTCATGCTGGACAGAGAAACCCCTCACTCCCACACGACGGTCCCTTCAAGCACCATGCAGCTACTGTGTGGACGCCTATGTTTAAATGCGACCTTTCGCCTCAAAGAATAGGGGCATTATTACAAGCCGATATCAAATGTAAATGAAGTTGCTAGCTGTTGACTGTGTACGGGACAGCCCCAGTCGTTCTGCTACGGAGTTTATTCCACCCACGCCTTTCTTCACCAGCCAGCAAACAAGAGCGCACAATCTGCCCATCGCGGGTACTGATCTCCCCACCGTCGAAGGGGTCTACAGGACACGCTGCCTCAAACAGGCAGCGAGCATCTTCCAACAACCACACCACCGTGGCCAAGCCCTCATCACACTGCTACCATCGGGAAGAAGGTACAGGAGCCTGAAAACCGTGGCCTCCATGTTCAAGAACAGCTTCTTCCCAACAACCATCAGACTTTTGAACACTGCACAAAAACTAAATCTCAGCTACTATGATCTTCTCTAGGCTTTGTTTTGATGGCATAGATATAAATATAGATATAGATATAGATAGTTTTGATATAGATATAGATATAGATTATGTTCTAGTTGACATTACTGATCAGTAATTTATTGTATTATTGATTATTGCATATTTATTCGTATTAGTTGTTGGTTTTAGAGATACAGCCCAGAACAGGCCCTTCGGCCCATCGAGTCCGCACCGACCGGTGATCCCTGCACACTAACTATCCTACACACACTGGGGACAATTTGACCAACCCAATTAACCTACAAACTGCACATTTTGGAGTGTGGGAGGAAACCGGAGCACCCGGAGAAAACCCACGCAGGTCACGGGGAGTACGTGCAAACTCCGTACAGACAGCACCTGTAGTCAGGATCGAACACGGGTCTCTGGTGCTGTGTGGCAGCAACTCTACCGCTGCACCGCCTGTTTTATATTAATGTCAAGTCAAGTCAAGTCACTTTTATTTATATAGCACATTTAAAAAACAACTCTCGCTGGCCAAAGTGCTTTCCATTGGTGGAGGTACATGGAACTTTAAAGCAGCAGCAAGTAAGAATGTCATTGTTCTGTTATTGATACATATGTTCATAAATGATGGGCCATTCGGCCCATCAAGTCTACTCCACCATTCAATCATGGCTGATCTATCTCTCCATCCTAACCCCATTCTCCTGCCTTCTCCCCATAACCCCTGACACCCGTACTAATCAAGAATCTATCTATCTCTTTTTTAAGAATATCCAGTCTTGGCCTTCACAGCTGACTGTGGCAAAGAATTCGACAGATTCACCACTCTCTGACTGAAGAAATATGACACTTAAACACTCTTGATTCCCTTTATGTTCTCTGGAAACATACTGTGTAAATCGGGTAGAAACACTGTGGATAGACACAAAATGCTGGAGTAACTCAGCGGGTAAGGGAGCATCTCTGGAGAGAAGGAATGGGTGACGTTTCGCGATTTCCTTCCGGTCCGCACAACCTTGTGCCTTGTGGTCATCACTTCCGAAGAGTCCACCAGGGACTATACTGGAAGCTGGACAATTCTATACTGGACAATTTTTACATTTACACCAAGTATATTAACCTACAAACCTGCATGTCTTTGGAATGTGGGAAGAAACCGAAGATCTCGGAGAAAACCCACGCAGGTCACGGGGAGAACGTACAAACTCCGTACAGACAGCACCCGTAGTCGGGATCGAACCCGGGTCTCCGGCGCTGTCTCCTAATGGACTGTGATTCTGCATTACGACCAGTCGAGTTGACCCATTCCTTCTCTCCAGAGATGCTGCCTGACCCGCTGAGTTACTCCAGCATTTTGTGTCTATCTTCGGTGTAAAACAGCATCTGCAGTTCCTCCCTACACATCAGTCTAGTTTAGTTTCTTGTATTATTGCCACCTGTACCTGTATGTTGGAATTGCTGTACCAGGCCGAGTTGCAAACAGTCATGATACTCTCTACAGTAGATCAGTACAGGAATAGCTAATGTTATTCCCTTATCATGTATCTGTACACTGTAAATGGCTCGATTGTAATCATGTATGGTCTTTCCGCTGACTGGTTAGCATGCAACAAAAGCTTTTCACTGTCCCTCGAATATACGTGACAATAAACTAAACTAAACTACAGTGCAGTAAAACTCCATTAACATAAACCTGAAGACCAAGTTCGTTATTATTTCATCCTTCCCCTCAAAAGCAAGAGTCACATAGAGACCCTGCGATGTTTGTTAGTGTGTGAGGACCAGGGATGGAGCGGGCTCCATCACACACAGCAGGCTCCAGCTCTGGATATCCTGCCGACAGGCACAGGCACAGGCACAGGCACAGGCACAGGCACAGGCACAGGCACAGGCACAGGCACAGGCACAGGCACAGGCACAGGCACGCACACACACACACACACACACACACACACACACACACACACACACACACGCACCAGAAAGACCATTATGCAGCAGAGGCCAACAGCTGGAAGGAAGGAACTCAGGCAGCAGCTGGGCAGTCATGGGTCTTGCTGGAGAATGGACAGTAGTGGTCTGTGTGGTGGCTGGTTACTGGGATGTGGGTGTGGGAAGCGGAGAGGAGGGAGGAAGGGGGGGTGGGAAAGAGGAGAGGAAGGGGCGGAGGAGGGGAGAAGGGGGGCAGTGGGACTGGGGGTTGGGCGTGTTTACTGGGCAGTGTTTTAATTGTTTTTAGTTTTAGATTCAGAGATACAGGCCCTTCAGCCCATCGAGTCCGCACCGACCAGCACATTATCACTACCCTACACACATTAGGGAGAATTTTACATTTACCCCAAGCCAACTAACATCGTTGGAGTGTGGGAGGAAACCGAAGATCTCGGAGTAAACACGCACGTAGGTCACGGGGAAACGTGCAAACTCCCCACAGACAGCACCGGTAGTCAGCATTGATTCCGGGTCTCTGCGCTGTGAGGCAGCAACTATACTACTGGTGAATGAGTAAACCAGCATCTGCAGTTCCTTGTGTCTCCTTTCAGAGAAGTTCAGAGTGTTTGTTTCCCCCAGAATGCAGGCGGCTGGGGAGGAGCTGATGGAGAGAACAACATTAAGGGGTGGACGGACAGAAAAGAATATTTTTCCCATGATGGGGTATCCAATGCATGAAGGCACAAGTGTAAGGTGGGAGGTTTAGAGGGAATAGAACATGGAACAGTACAGCAAAGGAACGGGTCCCGACCCAATACGTCACCTATCCATTTCCCTCCACAGATGCTGCCCGACCCACTGTGTTCCTCCAGTACTTTGTGTTTGGTTCCAGACCCCACCCGCTCTCATCATCTCTCATCTGGCAATTCCATGAAATCACCGCTCCCTGTCTCACTGCTCTAGGAAAATATCTCTAACTTATTCTAACTTTTGAAAATATTCCAAGTGACAATAGACAATAGACAATAGGTGCAGGAGTAGGCCATTTGGCCCTTCGAGCCAGCACCGCCATTCAATGTGATCATGGCTGATCATCCCCAATCAGTACCCCGTTCCTGCCTTCTCCCCATATCCCCTGATTCCGCTATTTTTAAGAGTCCTATCTAGCTCTCTCTTGAAAGCATCCAGAGAACCTGCCTCCACCGCCCTCTGAGGCAGAGCATTCCACACTCACCACTCTGTGAGAAAAAATGTTTCCTCGTCTCCGTTCTAAATGGCTTACTCCTTATTCTTAAACTGTGTGGCCCCTGGTTCTGGACTCCCCCAACATCGGGAACATGTTTCCTGCCTCTAGCGTGTGCAAGCCCTTATCAATCTTATATGTTTCAATGAGATGCCCTCTCATCCTTCTAAACTCCAGAGTGTACAAGCGTGGATTCACTTCTCTGGAGGCTGAAGTACATCAAGTAATGAGAGACATGGATCGTCTAGACAGTCAGAACCTTTTCCCCAAGAAGTCAATGACTGAGGACAAAGCTTTAAGGTGAGAGGGGGAAAAGGAGATGAGCGTGACACGTTTTGTTTTACAGACAGTGGTGGGGATATGGTACGCGCTTCCAGGGCTGGTTGTGGAGGTAGATGGTAGTAGCGTTGAAGAGGCTTCTTCTTCTGTCGTGTGTCTTTTAGACCTGCAGCTCCGTTGAGTCGAGCTAGGCCAACGTGCCATCGTCCAGGTCAATCAGACCTCGTTCACCATTCGGTGGCCGGTGTTTGGGGCAACTGGTGACGATGTGCTCCACTGTCTGTGTTGGGTCCCCACACTCACAGGAGGCGCTCGCTGTCCACGAGGCCCCACCTCTTCATCGCTACTCCATAGCGTCCGACGCCTGCCCTCAAGCGGTTGAGGGATGTCCACTGCTTTTGGGGCAGATCCTGGCCAGGGACGTCCATGGGGTCATCGATGTAATGGTGTCGCCTAGATGGCTCCACTGACTTCCACTGGTCTCTCCATCTCGTTTTGACCCAGGCGGCCTTAGAAACGTCAGCCGGTGTTGTGCAGAGCAGCTCTTGGGCTTGCGTGGCAAAGGGGCTCCGTGACTTGAGGCACACTCGTCGTGGTGTCTCTGTGACCATCTGATGGAGGAGGTGGGATTCACTGGTCTGTGTCTTTCGAGAGAGGGCCAGCGTGGCCCGTTCTCGTCTGATGTTGGCTGGGGCAATGAAGAGGCTTTTAGACAGGCACATGGATATGGAGGGATATGGATCACATGCAAACAGGGGAGATTAGTTTAACTTGGCAACATGTTTGCTACAGACTGTGGTCCGAAGGGCCTGTTCGGTTGCCGTACAGTTCTGTGTACGTTGGTTAGGTCCCTGCTAAATCTACAATCTCGCCCCCTCTGTCCCAAAGAAAACAAGGTCATCTTGCCCAATCTTTACTCTGAGCTCCCAATATCCAAACCTGGAAGCATCTTGGTTAAATAATCTCCTCCCCTGTGTAATTACATCGCCCCTGTGATGTGGCGACCAGCTCTGGACCAAGAGGTCGAGCTGTGGCCAACTTAATGAGAGTGCCGTTATTTAGACTGTAAACATGAGGCTGGATGTGCTGAGGCTGTCAGTGAGGGGGAGGTGCGAACCGCACTTGCACTTCAATGTGGGGGAAGGTGGTAATTATGGAGCTGCAGAAAGCGGTGAGTGGAGACGGTGGATGTTTGGGATGAGGCTTTCGTTCCGAGAGCCAGCATCAATGAGGGGAGTATACCTCCACGACACCAGCTCTGGGAGCTGACATACAACAGTGCTGTCTGTGTGGAGTTTGCAAGTTTTCCCCGTGACTGCGTGGGTTTCCTCCGGGTGCTCCGGTTTCCTCCCACCTCCCGAATACGTGCGGGTCAGAACCCTTCTTCGGACCTATTGCGGTTCTTGAGACTGAAGAAGGGTCTCGACCTGAAGCATCGCCCATCACTTATCTCCAGAGATGCTGCTTGACATCTCTGAGTTACTCCAGCACCTTGTGGCTATCTCCATAATAAGGATAGACACTACCCCACGCAAACTCGGGTCAATATTACATTTATACCAAGCCAATTAAACATATTGCTGCTGAGGATGTGTAGGAAGGAACTGCAGATGCTGGTTTAAACCGAAGATAGACACAAAAAGCTGGAGTAGCTCAGCAGGACAGGCTGCATTTCTGGAGAGAAGGAATGGGTGACGTTTCGGGTCTCTCCAGAGATGCTGCCTGTCCCGCTGAGTTACTACAGATTCTTGTGTCTATCTTCGGATTAAACCAGCATGTGCATTTTGTTCCCGCACATCCATAATAAGGAGGTCTGTTAAAATGAGGGTTTACTGTGGAGATGACTCGAGTTGGCTCACAGACCAACTGTGATCTCAATGGATGGCAGAACAGGTTCGAGAGGCTAAATAGTCCAAGTTTGCTCCCATGGTTACACAACAATGGGCTCCGGTCGAAAATCAACACATCTGCAGCGAGAGGTCTGGAAAATGCAAGTGGTTGACTCCACATCTCTGCTGAGCTGATCTTTCATCAGCCGGCTCAGTGTGATAGACCCCCACACCACACGCATCATCAGCCGACTCAGTGTCACAGACCCCCACACGCACACTCCACCATGGAGTGAGGGAACTGAATCAGGTGTGAGCAATGTTCAATGGTGTGGAGACAAGCTTGGAGTTCCGACCGCATCCGACACAAATGTCAGCTGCAATCAGAAGATGCAAACCTCAGTCACGTGTGGTGATGGTCTAGGCTGAGGCGGGAATCGATTCACAGCACAGGAGTCCTTGGGTCACACACGCACACACACGCACACACCAACAGCACATGCCCAAACACACACACGACACACACACACATGGACCCACACACACACGGACACACAACAGCACGTGCACAAACACACATACTGAGTCTGAAGAAGGGTTTCAGCCCGAAACGTTGCCTATTTCCTTTGCTCCATAGATGCTGTCTCACCCGCTGAGTTTCTCCAGCCTTTTTGTCAACCACACACATACATACACACAAACGCTACCACAAACGCTACCACACACACACACACACACACACACACACACACACACACACACACACACACACACACACACACACAGAGTAAAGCCAGACACAGAGGGGAAGCAACATCAACAATACCCAGATTATCGTCACCAATATAAACTCTGAGACTCCTTCCTTAACAAATAATGACCGAGGAACAGTGGCCAATTATGGGTACAAGTCAAGAAGATGAGGGTACTTGTTAGAACAAGTGTTTTTGATTGAAAGATACAGCACGCAAACAGGCCCTTCGGCCCGCCGAGTCCGTGCCGACCCTCGATCACCCGTTCACACTTGTTCTGTGTTATCCCACTTTCTCATCCATTCTCCACACAAGAGGGGGCCAATTACAGCGGGCCAATTAACCTACAAACATACACATCTATGGGATGTGGGAGGAAACCGGAGCACCTGGAGAAAACCCACGCGATCGCGGGGTGAACATCATTATTAATGTGGAGAGGTTGAGAGTGGAAGAGGTTACGGAGGTGTGAAGGGTGTAATTATACAAAATGGAACGAGTGGAGAAGAACAAGGCATCACACAAGCCACATCGCCAGCGCTTGGCAAGGGCTGGGTGGGAAACTGACCCACTAAAGTCTGAAGAAGGGTCCAGACTCTGAAGGTCACCCATTTCTTCTCTCCAGCGATGCTGCCTGTCCTGGTGAGTTACTCCAGCATTTCGTGTCTACGAACCAAAGCCAACGTTGATACCCTTTGTGACCAGCGACTGGACTCAAAGGGCAGCAGGGGACAGGAGTGAACCGATTGACCAAGTCCCGGGCACATATTCTTTCTGGTCCTACCTGGAACTTTCACGTTGACTGGTGGGGCATCGAGTCAGAGCGGGGGGTTTGGGCTCGGGATGCTGGTATTACCCCACTGTGGTCATCGGCAGGGCGAAGAGGGAGCGCTGTTACTGGGCTGAGAGGGAGCAGCAAGATCGCAGCGAGTGTGGAGGTGTTGGCAGATCTGCAGGCGGGGAGCAGAGATCAGAGCGGAGGATGAAGGAATGTACGTGAAAGTCTCTCTCTCTCTCTCTCTCGCTCCTGCTGGGAGGATTTAAATTCCCTGGCAACAATACCAGTGTTAAATGCCAGACTCAGTAACCCTTCTACTGACTCGGGCACTGACAGCAAGCCCTTTTATGCTCAAACCATCTCACATATAAAGCACCAAAGTGCCAAGCACATCACCTCCGACGTTCGGTCTTTAATAAATAATCATAATTAAAAAAATTATCAGACAAGTATGTATACATACAAGGAATATTACAATAGACGGTACACAAAAATGCTGGTGAAACTCAGCGGGTGCAGCAGCATCTGTGGAGCGAAGGAAATAGGCAACGTTTCGGCCCGAAACCCTTCTTCAGCTCCATAGATGCTGCTGCACCCGCTGAGTTTCTCCAGCATTTTTGTGTAGCCTCCCATTTTCCAGCATCTGCAGTTCCTTCTTAAACATATTACAATAGACAATAGGTGCAGGAGTAGGCCATTCGGCCCTTCGAGCCAGCACCGCCATTCAATGTGATCATGGCTGATCATCCACAATCAGTACCCCGTTCCTGCCTTCTCCCCATATCCCCTGACTCCACTATCTTTAAGAGCCCTATCTAGCTCTCTCTTGAAAGCTTCCAGAGAACCGGCCCCCACCGCCCTCTGAGGCAGAGAATTCCACAGACTCGCAACTCTCTGTGAAAAAAAGTGTTTCCTCGTCTCCGTTCTAAATGGCTTACTCCTTATTCTTAAACTGTGGCCCCTGGTTCTGGACTCCCCCAACATTGGGAACATGGGGTTTAGTTCAATTTAGATTTTAGTTTAGAGATACAGTGCGGAAGCAGGCCCTTCGGCCCTTACCCCTTATTCTGAAACTAGCCAGATGGGGCTATGAAACTGGCCAAACCGCCTGTGAATGTGGAGAAGAGGACCATACAATGCAGCACTGCCTTGTCTGCCCCCTACTACCCAACCAGTGCAGCTCAAAGGATCTTGCAGTGTTCAATAAAAACGCAAAGGACTGTGTAAAGGAATGGGAAACTGTCATATAGCCAACCAGCTTCAAAGACACGAAAAGAAGAAGTGTAAAAATAGGTGCTTGAGGGTCAGTATAGACTCGATGGGCCGAAGGTCCAGGTTCTGTGCTCTATCATTTTTTGACTGTGACTTTGACTCAGAGCGGGGATTCACTTTCTTGCTCTAGAGACCCAGCCTGCCTCGTGATTATTAATTATTTTCTTCATTTCAGACACAGAAATTCATACGTCCCATTATGCGCAATCTCTGAATCTTACAATCAAGACTGCAAATTTCACGGGAGACAGACCACCCATTTAGCGACCCTTTGCTCACTGGCAGATGAAAAGGATTCATGCATTGGCAGTTCTGGGCTGCGCAGAGCAAAGGAACTGTTCGCAGTCTGAGGCAGGCAAGATGAATGCCAGACTCAATTAGGCTGGAAGTCTGGAGATGACTTGTGCTCTTCCAGCAATTAATTCCTCGTTCCGCACATCCCCAGACCCAAGAACCACTTAGTCATGAACCACACCATATGACAGACAGTATCACATGTGGAAAACCACAATGTGGAACTCATTCAAGTGCATTCTGCAACTCCAACCCCCTTGCTGTAACAACGATACACCCCTCACTGTAACTTATTTCATAGCAAAAGGATTTGAGTATAAGAGCAGGGAGGTTTACACTGCAGTTGTACAGGGTCTTGGTGAGACCACACCGGGAGTATTGCGTACAGTTTTGGTCTCCTAATCTGAGGAAATACATTCTTGCCATAGAGGGAATACAGAGAAGGTTCACCAGACTGATTCCTGGGATGGCAGGACTTTCATATGAAGAAAGACTGGATAGACTCGGCTTGTACTCGCTAGAATTTAGAAGATTGAGGGGGGATCTTATAGAAACTTACAAAATTCTTAAGGGGTTGTACAGGCTAGATGTAGGAAGATTATTCCCGATGTTGGGGAAGTCCAGAGGTAGGGGTCACAGTTTAAGTATAAGAGGGAAGTCTTTTAGGACCAAGATGAGAAAATTATTTTTTACACAGAGAGTGGTGAATCTGTGGAATTCTCTGCCACAGAAGGTAGTTGAGGCCAGTTCATTGGCTATATTTAAGAAGGAGTTAGATGTGGCCATTGTGGCTAAAGGGATCAGGGGGTATGGAGAGAAGGCAGGGATGGGATACTGAGTTGGATGATCAGCCATGATCATATTGAATGGCGGTGCAGGCTCGAAGGGCCAAATAGCCTACTCCTGCACCTATTTTCTATGTTTCTATGTTTCTTTGTAACCTGCCCCTCAGATAGGCTTTAATATTTTCAGAATAAATTAGCCTCTCTAAACTAAATCAAACAACGTACACAGGCCACTTGGCCGCCCCCAAGCTGCTGCTCAGTGTTGACGCCTGATATATGCTTTGTAAGTGATTGATTCTAGTTTAGTTTAGAGATATAGTGCGGACCCATTCCACCGATTACTAAAACTATCCTACTCACACTAGGGACAATTTACAATTTTACCGAAGCCAATTCATCTACAAATCTGTGCGTATGTGGAGTATGGGAGAAAACTGGAGCACCCGGAGAAAGAATAAGGAGTAAGCCCTTTAGAACGGAGACGGGGAAACACTTTTTCTCACAGAGAGTGGTGAGTCTGTGGAATTCTCTGCCTGGGTGATGCAGGTTCTCTGGATGCTTTCAAGAGAGAGTTAGATAGGGCTCTTAAAATAGCGGAGTCAGGGGATATGGGGAGAAGGCAGGAACGGGGTATTGATTGGGGATGATCAGCCATGATCACATTGAATGACGGTGCTGGCTCGAAGGGCCGAATGGCCTACTCCTGCACCTATTGTCTATTGTCTAAAGCCCACGAACGTCAGGGGAGAACGTACAGACACTGGTCGTGGTCAGGATGGAACCCGGGTCTCTGGCGCTGTGAGGCAGCAACTCTACCGCTGCGCCACCAATGCCTCCCTGACTCTAGCAAAGCCTGGTAGCAATGACTGTGGTGTCCCAGCTGTGCCACAGGATAGGGAGCGCCGTTAATGTTTGGGACACCCTCCAGGCCAGTCGCTGGAAGCAGAGACCACAAACACAGCTGTGGGGAAGTCACGAAGAACATCACATCCAGGCCAGCATTCAGTCGGACTCTGACATGACGCAAGGTTTCACAAACCTCTCCATTTTGCAATCATTATGTGGGAGAAAATAAAATATCTTAAATGCCTTTGGTTAAAACCCACACATGTACAATGTTGGCTCCTGCCGAGATTCCCATCAGTAGCAATGACTTTCATTGACAGATTCAGCAATAGTTCGTAAGTTCTAGGAGCAGAATTAGGCCATTCGGCCCATCAAGTCTGCTCCACCATTCAATCATGGCTGATCTATCTTTCCCTCTCACCCCCATTCTCCTGCCTTCTCCCCATAACCCCTGACACCCGTACTAATCAAGGATCTGTCAACTTCCCTCTTAAAAATATCCACTGACTTGGCCTCCACAGCCGTTTATGGAAAGAATTCCACAGATTCACCACCCTCTGACTAAAGAAATTCCTCCTCACCTTTCTAAATGTACATTCTTTTGTTCTGAGGCTGTGACCTCTGGTCCCAGACTCTCCCACAAGTGGAAATATCCTCTCCACATCCACTCTATCCAGGCCTTTCATTATTCGGTAAGTTTCTATGAGACCTGACCTACCCTACCCCTCATCATTCTAAACTCCATTGAGTACAGGCTTAGTCCTGCCAAACGCTTATGATATGTTAACCCAAATGTTCCTGGGATTATTCCTGGACTGTCGCGGTGGCGCAGCGGTAGAGTTGCTGCCTTAAAGCGAATGCAGCGCCGGAGGCCCGGGTTCAATCCCGACTACGGGTGCTGTCTGTACAGAGTTTGTACATTCTCCCCGTGATCTGCGTGAGTTTTCTCCGAGACCTTAGGTTTCCTCCCACACTCCAAAGACTCCCAAAATTGTTCCTAGTGCGTAGGATAGTGCTAATGTACAGGGATCGCTGGCTGCCACGAACTCAATGGGCTGAAGGGCCTGTTTCCACTCTGTATCTCAAAACTAAAATCTTGACACTTGAGGACAGCTCATCTACAGTCTAATGGGCCTGTTCCACTTAGGTGATTTTTACGGCAACTACAGGCGACTAGTTTGTCGCCACATGTTCGCCGGTGATCGTTGGGAGAAGTCTCCTCAGTCGCGCAAAAAGTCGTAGCGCCTTTCTGGTCGCGGCTAAATTCTCAACATGTTGAACATTTTTCGGCGACAGTGGGTTTGACTCCAATGAGCGTAGCTTGACTTCTCCTGACGTAGGGGCAGTCGTAGGTTGTCGCTAGGATGACGTAGGTTGTCTCTGGTTTATCGGTGACCTGCTACGACTACGAGTCGCCGGCAGTTGCCTAAAAAAATCGGCAAGTGGGACAGGCCTGTTACTGTCAGCTTTTGTTCCACATTCTTTTAGACTCTGGAGATACAGTGCAGAAATAGGCCCTTCAGTCCACGCCGACCAACGATCCCCATACACTAGCACTATCCTACACACTATAATCATTACCAAAGCCAATTAACCTGTACGTCTTTGGAGGGAGGAAGGAAACTGGAGCACTCGGAGAAAACCCACGCGGTCACGGGGAGAACGTACAAACTCTGTACAGCCAGCACCCATAGTCAGGATCGAACCTGCGTCTCTGGCGCTGTAAGGAAGCAACTCTACCGCTGCGCCACCATACGTTTTATTTTTATTGTTAATAAAAGTCGATCATTCTAAGACGAGGAAATTTGACCATCGGTAACAGAGTTTACTGGGAGATTTGCTTCTCGGCGCAGAAGGCTGTGGGAGGAGCAGCTTACGGCTTGTTGAGTTGAGAGTTAGGGGAGAGAGAAAGTGGCGGTGTCTCCTGACAGTCACACATGTAGTACGTGACAGCAGAACAGCTGGTAACCTGTGGAACTCACACACACAGGCCTCATTATGTTGAACCGCCTTGTCTCTGGGTACAGATTGTACTGCAGAAAGTGACAGTGACAAACAGCAGGCAGAGATCTGTCGAAGCTGAACCCGGTGGGAGGTGAGGGGGGCCAGATGGAGATAAACGGAGGGAGGGTCCCGAGATCCCTACACAACGTACAGATGATGCAGGGGTGGGCATGGAAACATTGTGTCTATAATCCTCGGTTTGACTAGGCCTCTTGTCTCTGTTCAACACACCCTTGTGTGGCTTGCTGTCAATTATTTGAGTGGTAAAGTTCCTGTGGAACAGCTTTAGGATTTAGCGCGGAAGCAGGCCCTTCAGCCCACTGAGTGCACCGACCGGTGATCACCCCGCACACTAACACTATCCTACACACCAGGGACAATTTACAATTTTAACGAAGCCTATTGACCTGCAAAGATGGACGCCTTTGGAGTGTGGGAGGAAACCGGAGCACCCGGAGAAAACCCGCGTGTTCACTCCGGGGAAACGAACAAACTCACCCAGCAGGGGACACCCAGGTACGGAGAAGAACAAACAAGACACAAAGCGAATCTGTGGAGTTCATTGCCACAGACGGCTGTGGAGGTCAAGTCAATGGATATTTGAAAGGGATAGATAGATAGATAGATAGATAGATAGATAGATAGATAGATAGATAGATAGATAGATAGATAGATAGATAGATAGATAGATAGATAGATAGATAGACAGAGAGACAGAGAGACAGAGAGACAGAGAGACAGAGAGACAGAGAGACAGACAGACAGACAGACAGACAGACAGACAGACAGACAGACAGACAGACAGACAGATTCTTGATTAGTCCGGGTGTCAGGGGTTACGGGGAGAAGGCAGGGGAATGGGGTTAGGAGGGAGAGATAGATCAGCCATGATTGAATGGCAGAGTAGACATGATGGGCCGAATGGCCTAATTCTGTTACGATCACTTATGAACTTAAGTGCTGGAATAACTCAGCGGGACAGGCAGCATCTTTGGAGAATGCTATATGGTAGCTTAAAACCCAGCGGTATGAACATTCTCTAATTTTAAGTAATTCTATGCACACTACTCTCCCCATCCCCCCCCCTCCCTCCCCCACTTCCACCATCCTTGGCGTTTAACTAGTAATACAGTCCTCCACATTGTATCCCTCTTGGGATCACACCTTCCCTATCCAACAATGGGACCACCCCCTCCACACACAACTCCCTATTTTCAGTCTGAAGACCCGAAATGTCACCCATCCATTTTCTCCAGAGGTGCTACCTGACCTGCTCAGTCCGAAGAAGGGTCTCGACCCGAAACGTCGCCCATTCCTTCTCTCCAGAGATGCTACCTGTCCCGCTGAGTTACTCCAGCATTTTGTGCCTATCTTCGGTGTAAACCAGCATCTGCAGTTCCTTCCTACACACTGCTGAGTTACTCCAGCACTTTGTGTCTATCTTTGAGAAATAGGAAGTTGGATAATGTTGCATGTATGAAAATATGCAAGATGTTTTCAAGGTCCATGAGGAAGAAGGGAACCGAGGAACGATTTAGTTTAGAGATACAGCACGGAAAAAGGCCCTTCGGCCCAGCAGGCCCACACCAACCAGCAATTCCCGCACACTTTTGGGCCAGTTTTTACATTTATACCAAGTCATTTAACCTACAAATCTGTACATCTTTGGAGTGCGGGAGGAAACTGAAGATTTCGGAGAAACCCCACGCAGGTCACAGGGGGAACGTACAAACTCTGTACAGATAGCACCCGCAGTCAGGATGGAACCCGGATCTCTGGCGCTGTGAGGCAGCAACTCTACCGCTGCGCCACCGTTAGCAACAATAAAGTGAGACAAAGTAGGGTTGTGGCTGGGGTGATGTTGAGCAGAACAACAGGCGAACATTGTGCTGAATCGCCCGTTTCTAAGCTGTGACCTCTGTTTACTGCAGCGTTACCTCATCTGGAAACCAAGAGCCGGAGTGTTTATGACTTGAGCCGTGAGTCAGGGAGCTGCAGGATTAGGACGGGGCCTTGTTACAATGACGAACATTGTTACACGTGCAGGTTGACTGGTCCCAGAATGTCAGGTAGGTAGATTCATTAAGAAAGCATGTGCAATGTTTAACTGGCCAAGGCATTGAGAATGAGAGTAGAGAGGTCACATTAGAGTTGCCGGTTGGGCCACAATGTGAATACAGTCAACAGTTCTGATTACCACAGCACACTGTGTAAATGTTTAGTTTAGTTATAGAGTACGGTGAAAAGGCCCTTCGGCCCAACGAGTCCACACTGAACAGCAATCCCAGTGGTGGCGGCCCGCCGGTAACGACAATGGCGGGTTGTGCAGTCTCAGTTCTGGTGAGTTCTGACATGGCTCACGAGAACCACATAAACAAGGGCAGTGGGGCAGATTTTCTATGTTTCTATGGGTTATTGATAGGGGACGATCAGCCATGATCACAATGAATGGCGGTGCTGGCTCGAAGGGCCGAACGGCCTCCTCCTGCACCTATTTTCTATGTTTCTAGATGAAGGTCATCGCTGGCGGGTTCTAGGCGACCGCTTTCCTCCTCCCCCTGGCTTTGGTAAGTCGCTCCATGCGGCGCTCCTCGAAGCTGCTGTTCGCACAGCTCCGCGCCAGCGAGTTCGGTCGCTGACGCAGGCTTCCAGTTGCTTGGGCGCAAGACCATAATATTGGAGATGGTCCTTGACACAAACTTTGTATCGCTTCCTGGGAAGCCCACGGTTCATTTGTCCTTAGGAGAGCAGGCCGTAGAAGACCTGTCGAGGCATGCGGTTTTCATTCATCCTGATGGCGTGCCCAGTCCATCGGAGCTGTGCTTTGATGATCATTAATAATAATAATGGATGGGATTTATATAGCACCTTTCTAATACTCAAGGCGCTTTACATCGCATTATTAATTCACTCCTCAGTCACACTCGGTGGTGGTAAGCTACTTCTGTAGCCACAGCTGCCCTGGGGCAGACTGACGGAAGCGTGGCTGCCAATCTGCGCCTACGGCCCCTCCGACCACCACCAATCACACACATTCACACACAGGCAAAGGTGGGTGAAGTGTCTTGCCCAAGGACACAACGACAGTATGCACTCCAAGCGGGATTCGCCTCGATGCTGGATCCCAGTACACTAGCGTTATCCTACACACACACACTTGGGACAATTTACAAAGCCAATTAACCTACAAACCTGCACGTCTTTGGATTGTGGGAAGAAACCAGAGAAAACCCACGCAGGTCACGGGGAGAACGTACAAACTCTGTACAGACAGCTCCCGTAGTTAGGATCGAACTTGGGTCACTGGAGCTGTGAGGCAATAACTCTACCGCTGCACATTCATGCAATATCTCTAAACTAAATCACCATCTGTATCTCTCGTTTCCCATTCCCCTTGACTCTCAGTTCAGTCTGAAGAAGGGTCTCAACCCAAAACGTCACCTATTCCTATTCTGTGGAGTTGCTGTCTGACCCACTGAGTTACTCCAGCTTTTTGTGTCTAACTTCGGTTTAAACCAGCATCTGCAGTCCCTTCCTACACATACAAGTTTATTTTAGTTCATTGTCACGTGTACCGAGGTACAGCGAAAAGCTCTTGTCATCTGCCAACAAGTCAGCGGAAAGACAATACATGATTACAATCGAGCCATCCACAGTGTACAGATACATGATAAACATAGAAACATAGAAAATAGGTGCAGGAGTAGGCCATTCGGCCCTTCGAGCCTGCACCACCATTCAATATGATCATGGCTGATCATCCAACTCAGTATCCTGTACCTGCCTTCTCTCCATACCCCCTGATCCCTTTAGCCACAAGGGCCACATCTAACTCCCTCTTAAATATAGCCAATGAACTGGCCTCAACTAAAGGGCTGCTGTTGGGGAAGATATTTAAAAGAGTGGAGCTATTATTATGGATGATCGCAGATCCAGCACACAGGGAGTCACCTGACTTGGACGCCATCTTGGAAAGTTGAACTTAGAGGGTGGTACAGTGGAAACAGGCCTTTTGGCCCAACTTGCCCACACCGACCATCATGTCCCATCTACACTAGTCCCAACTGCCTGTGTTTGGCCTTTATCCCTCTAAATCTGTCCTTTCCAAAGTTACAAGAACGTTGTTAATGAAACGTTCCCAAACATCCCTTTCCTTGCACATATCTTATACACTGTGGACGGCTCGATTGTAATCATGTATTGTCTTTCCGCTGACCACGGCACACGTGACAGTAAACTGAACTGAGAAACATAGAGGAAAAAAAGCTTGTCACTTGCAGAATGAGCTTGTAACTTGCAGAAAGCGACAGGCAAGTGGGCTAGATCAGGCACAAAATGATACGTCTTCCAGCTCGTGTTTGGATGTCCGTGGCTCCCCCCCCCCCCCCTCCCCTGTCCTGGCAGACTTGTGGTATGCAGAGCACACAATGGGCATCTCAGAGTGATCGGCCCACATGTACAGCAGATGGCGCGAAACCTGGTTTAATTAATGCCATACGTGCGTGTGTGGGCCCGTGACGTTCTCGCTGTGAGGAGCTCTTCCCTGTCTGTTGCTCTCGACTGCCAGCCATCCCCTCCCCCCCCCCACCCCCCCCCCCCCCCCCCCCCCACAAGGGCCACATCTAACTCCCTCTTAAATATAGCCAATGAACTGGCCTCAACTAAAGGGCTGCTGTGACTCTGCAGCAGTTGTCTTTTTCGCTGCTGTGATTTTGATTAATTTAAGCTGCGGTCTGCAGCTCTGTCATTTTCCCAGGGCCCGTCACTAATTCTGCAGGAACTGGATAACATCTCTCTGCTCCTAAAGTCGGGAAGCTTTGCTAGCCAGTAATTCTGAGAAAACATGGGGCCAGTGCAGGGGCCGGGACTTGGCAGCAGAGGCGGTGGGTTTGGTTACGAGGTCTGTACCAATGCAGTTAGAAAGAAAGGGAGCGGAACAGAGGCGCAGCGGGTGGAGCTGCCGCCTCACTGACCTGGGTTCGATCCTGACCTCGGGTGCTGTCTTTGTGAAGTTTGCACCTTCTCCCCGTGACCGCCTGGGTTTCCTCCCACATCACAAAGACGGGCGGGTTTGTAGGTTAATTGGCCCTCTAGTGTGTAGGGAGTGGATGAGAAAGTGGGATAGCATCGAACTAGTGTGGTTCTTCTTCTTCTTGCGAATGAAACATAAATAAACCAAAGGAATAGTTAGATCTCAAGCCGGGTGTTGAGCAGCAAGGTTGTTGTCTCTGTTGGCGTCAAAATCTGCCAGGCCCCGACACAGCTCCATTTGGTGGGTGGTAGAGCAGGCAATCGATGGTCAGCATGGTCTCAGGGGGCCGAAGGGCCTGCTTCAGTGCTGTATCTCTAAGCTAACTTTTGTGTGGACATTTTGGCCAGTGGGAAATCACTGCTCTCCACATAGGTTTCAAGGCTCGGACATTGCAGATACTTGCACCAACTATGACCCCACACAATGTAGATAGGCTCTGATGTAACACTTAAACTCAACTGCGGCCACTCTCAACCCCAGAGTCGTAAATTACCTGAACCAGACCCAACATGGGGGCAGAGGTGGGTCTGAAGCAGAAGCAAGGAAGTGAGAAGTGATAGGAGCAGAATTAGACCATTCGGCCCATCAACTCAACTCCACCATTCAATCATGGCTGATCTCTCTCTCCCTCCTAACCCCATTCTCCTGCCTTCTCCCCATCACCCCTGACACCCGTACAAATCAACATCCTATCTACCTCTGCCTTAAGAATATCCATTGACTTGGCCTCCACAGCCATCTGTTACAAAACCAAGCCACCCAAATAGGTCCAGCTCCTGTAAAGGAGAAGGGTTTCGGCCCGAAACATTGCCTATTTCCTTCGCTCCATAGATGCTGCTGCAACCACTGAGTTTCTCCAGCACTTTTGTCTACCAATGTATAACTCGATTAGATTTGAATGGGTTCCTCCAGGCTCAGGACTTGTCCTCATGCCCCCTGAACCAGAATCCCTCCCGCCAACACTCTGACATTAGCCAACACATTAACATCAGTCAAACATTATCCAACACAACGGTGTTAGGGCGGCACGGTGGCGCAGCGGTAGAGTTGCTGCCTCACAGCGCCAAAGACCTAGGTTCGATCCTGACTACGGGTGCTGTCTGTACGGAGTTTGTACGTTCTCCCCATGACCTGTGTGGATTTTCTCTGGGGTCTTCCATTTCTTCCCACACTCCAAAGACGGACAGCTTTGTGGGTTAATTGGCTCGGTATTAAAAAAATTGTCCCTAGTGTGTGTTAATGTGTGGGGATCGCTGGTCGGTGCGGACTTGGTGGGCCGAAGGACATGTTTCCATGCTGCCTCTAAACTAAACTAAACAGAAGTCTGCTTGTGGATAACATGAGGAGCTCACGCCAAGCCAACCCAAACATGGCCAATCCAGGCTCCAGCCAAGACCATGTTCGCTTCATTTCATTCAGAACTGAGACAAAACATAAAATATAATGATCTCAAGCGTCCTATTAATCAGAACTACAAATATTGATCGAGGTGCAGTCATGCTAAGAAAATCATCAACAGCTGACTACGATACAGCAGAACTTTATCTAAACCAACACTAACCCAAAAGCTTCAGCAACATATGGCCTGTAGCATTTGGAGTGATACAGTGTGGAAACAGGCCCTTCGACCCAACTTGCCTCCACCGCCCAACATGCCCCATCTACACTAATAATAATAATGGATGGGATTTATATAGCGCCTTTCTAATACTCAAGGCGCTTTACATCGCATTATTCATTCACTCCTCAGTCACACTCGGTGGTGGTAAGCTACTTCTGTAGCCACAGCTGCCACGCAAATATCAGTTTAGTTTAGAGATACAGCAACGAAACAGGCCCACCGAGTCCATGCCGACCATCACACTAGTACCATGTTATCCCACTTTCTCCTTCACTCCCTACACACTAGGGGCAATTTACAGGGGGCAAAACAACGTACAAACCTGTACGTCTTTGGGATGTGGGAGGAAACCGGAGAACCCGGAAGAAAGCCACTTGGAGGCAAAAGTATCCCGGTTTTGGTGGTGAACTTAAGACCATCAACTCGGTGAAAGACGCTCTTTGTTCTGCATTTGTTGGTCTCCCAACAGAGCGGGATGTCCGTCGGGGGAAGGTTGCCGACTGGCCTGCTGCAGACTGCAGGAGTACGTGCCGAGGGGCGCACTGAAGCTCGGTGCAGCCAACGCCAAGGCTCGGTGTGGGGGAGGACCACTAGGGTCCTTCCACTGCTGGACATGGGGGGCAGAGTCTGGTGGGGCCACCCCCCAAACAAGGTACGGGTTATCACCCCAGGGGAGTTACAAGGAGTTTCATTTTCTCTAAAAATGTGTTGCAAACATTACTGAGTATGACAATTATTATTGCATCAACGCTGAGAATATCTGTAGAGTCTGTACGCAGGTTTTGTTTTTGTATATAGTTTTTATTCTAAATAAAGTCTATTTTTGGAAATGAACTTCCTCTCTATGTTTACAAATGCAAATGAAAGAAAAGGTTTCTTGATTAGTCAGGGTGTCAATGTTATTTTTGGAAGGCAGGAGAATGGGGTTGAGAGGGAAAGATAGATCAGCCATGAGTGAATAGCAGAGTAGATGGGCTGAATGGCCCAACTCTGCTCCTATGACATATGAAATACAGGTGGGTGTGGGCATCTTACACCTATCAGCACCTAATTAAAACCTTACTGTGGACATCTCTAAAACCTGCTAGATAAGTGGGAGGAATTGCCTATTGAAGGGAACACTTTCAACTCTCTCTCCGTCCCTCCCTCACCGAAGTCGGTGTGATAGCTTCAGCCGTCTTGTTGAGTCTCATTGTCTGTAACCCGTTTTCACCTAGCCCTTGTCCGTTTCCTTTATCATCGTCACTTCTTTGTACATCTTTCATTCATTTGTTCTATATCTCTCCACGTCACCGTCTATATCTCTCGTTTCCCTCTCCCCTGACTCTCAGTCTGAAGGAGGGTCGAGAACAGAAACCTCACCTATTCCTTCTCTCCAGAGATGCTGCCTGTCCCGCTGAGTTAAGGGCCTGTCGCAACTTGGGCGTCATTTGCGCGTCATTTACGTGACATCATTTACTCGTCACGACGCACGCAGCGCGCATCGTGGCGCGCATGGCGTGCATTACGCACACATGGTGCGTGGGGACGCGCGGTTGCGCACGGCGCCCAAGGATTTCGGGATTCACAAAATCTTCGCACACCACCTGCGTGACGCGCAAAAGACACCTAAGTGGGACAGGCCCTTAACTCCAGGTTTTTGTGCCTATCTTATGTTCAACTTTGGGTCAGTCCTTGTTCAGAACCTGTGGAGGAGAGAGGTCAGAGAAGAAAGGAGGAGCAACAAAGGGGAGCATGGGAACGGAAACGATTCAGTGGTTATCTGTTTCTCATCTTTATATGAGCTTGATCACTGAATCTAAATCCCTGGATAGCATCAAGTCGGAGAGATCACTGTTGCTTGAGAGGAATGTGCAGCGTCTGGGATGGGTTAGCGGAACATGCGACAGAACTTACTTCATTAAATCGCAATAACACGAGCAAAAGCCAGGGCGCATTCTCCAAATAACTCCTTCGCGGCTTGCTGAGAAGGGGCAACTGGACACACTGACCAAGGTGGAGGGGCAGGGAGATGGAATGTGGGGCAGATTGGTGTCAGGGATGGAGTGTCGGGCAGGGAGGTAGGCAGGACTGAGGTAGCTTTCAGGAGAGAGGGGACAAAGTTTAAATGAGATTTGCGGGTCTAGTTTTTTCTACGCAGAGGGTAGTGGAACGCGCCTGGAACACGCTGCCAGGGGTGCTGATGGAGGCAGATACGATAGTGGCATTTAAGACGCTTTTAGATAGGCACATGGACATGCAGGGAATGGAGGGATATGGATCACTTACAGAGGAGATTAGTTAATAGACAATAGACAATTAAAATAATTTAAAAATGTATCAGACAAGTATGTATACATACAAGGAATATTACAATAGACAATAGGTGCAGGAGTAGGCCATTCGGCCCTTCAAGCCATCACCGCCATTCAATATGATCATGGCTGATCATCCCCAAACAGTACCCCGTTCCTGCCTTCTCCCCATATCCCCTGACTCCGCTATCTTTAAGAGCCCTATCTAGCTCTCTCTTGAAAGTACCCGGAGAACCGGCCTCCACCGCCCTCTGAGGCAGAGAATTCCACAGACTCACAACTCTCTGTGTGAACAAGCGTTTCCTCGTCTCCGTTCTAAATGGCTTACCCCTGATTCTTAAACTGTGGCCCCTGGTTCTGGACTCCAGAAAGAAAGTTAACTTGGCATCATGTTCGGCAGGGACGTTGTGGGCCGAAGGGCCAGTTCCTGTGTTGTGCTGAGCTATGTTCTATGGAGCGGGAGGGGTAGAGTGGAGGGAGGGAGAGACGGGGGGGGGGGGGGGGGGGGGGGGGGGGGGTGAGAGCGTTGGGGTGGGGCATGGATTGATAGAGATTGTGTGAGGTAGTGGGTGATATGGGAGTTAGGAGGGGAGGACAGAGGGGCTGGGAAAGCAGACACGGAAAGGAAACAGTAAAAAACTAACTGGTAAAAACAAACTGTGAGTTTCCAAAAACAGCATTTATTTTTTCTGCCTGAGCCAGAAGCTTTTCCAGTTGGATAAATCACTCTATCTTTCATTATGTCTGTGGAAACTGCTGCTATCCCTGACCCTCTCCCTTACACCTACAGGTCTCAGTGGTTTCATGTGTGGCTGGAGAGCAACAGCTAGCCATCCCGGGAGCAGCATTTTAGGGGCAAGACACTGTATGAAACAAGGGCGGCACAGTGGCGCAGCGGGTGGAGCCGCTGCCTCACAGCATCAGAGACCCGGGAACGATCCTACAGTAACCTCAGGTGCTGTCTGTGTGGAGTTCGCACATTCTCCCTGTGAGGCCAAGGCAGGGGATATTTTGAAGGCAGAGATAGACAGACTCTTGATTAATACACGTGCCAGAGGTTGCGGTGCTGGCTCGAAGGGCCGAATGGCCTCCTCCTGCACCTATTTTCTATATTTTCTATGTTATGGGGAGAAGGCAGGAGAATGGGGTTAGGAGGGAGAGATAGATCAGCCATGATTGAATGGCAGAGTAGACTTGATGGGCTGAATGGCCTAATTCCTCTCCTGTCACTTATGACCACGTGGGTTTCCTCCGGGTGCTCCGGTTTCCTTCCACATCCCAAATACATTCTGGTTTGTAGGTTAATTAGCCCCAAGTGTGTAGGGAGTGGGCGAGAAAATGGGATAGCAGAACAAGTGTGAACGGGTGATCGGTGGGCCGAAGGGCGCCTTTCCATGCTGTATCTTTCAAACATTTCATAGAAACATAGAAAAATAGGTGCAGGAGTAGGCCATTCGGCCCTTCGAGCCAGCACCACCATTCAATATCATCATGGCTGATCATCCAGAATCAGTACCCCGTTCCTGCTTTCTCCCCATATCCCTTGATTCCTTTAGCACTAAGAGCTCTATCCAACTCTCTCTTGAGTACATCTTGAATACACTGAATTCAATCAATTTCAAACTTGCATTCATACATGTTAAGATTCAAGCAGCTGAAAAAGACAAGACTGGGTCAAACCCTGGCCACAGGATAGCAGGAGTAGGAGTAGTCCACTCGGCCCCTCAAGCCTGTCCCACTGCTCAATGGCATCATGGCCGATCTACACTGGCCTCAATCCCTCTCTGTGCCAGTTCCCTATCATCCTCAATCCTTCAATCTTTATCTCTCTCTCCACATTAAATGGGATCCAACCACCCGTCTAGCGGGCAGAGAGACTCCACCCTCTGAAAGAAGAAATCTCTACACCTCATTTTTAAATGGCCGGCCCTTATTTTGTAACTGTGTCATATTGATAAGTCACAGGAGTAGAATTAAGCCATTCCAACCACTGAGTCTAATCCACCATTCAATCGTGGCTGATCTATTGTTCCCTCTCAACCCCATTCTCCTGCCATCTCCCCACAACCCTGACACCCAGACTAATCAAGCATGTGCCGATCCCTGCTTTAAAATTACCCATTGACTTGGCCTCCACAGCCGGCTGTGACAGTGAATTCCACAGATTCACCACCCTCTGACTAAAGAAATTCCTCCTCGTCTTTTCTGTCCAAAATCTTAGTCATACAGCGTGGAAACAGACCCTTTGGCATAACGTTCCCACGTCGATCAACATGCCCCATCTACACTGGTCCCATTTTGTAAACCAGCATCTGCAGTTAAAGATTTAAAGTGGCAACTGCGATGCTGTGCAGTACAGCCTTGCAATTGGGAAGGATTCCCAGTCATGGCCATTGGCACAGAGACATGGACATGGAAAGTGTTCTTTGGAATGGGTGGAGGGTGTGGTGGGAGTCTGGGGAAGGATGTTGGCAAGTTGATGAATTCTATGTTAGGGAAACATGTTTGTGCTGCGAAGCCCTTGACTGGCAAGTAGTCACCAGCCACTCTCACAAAGACGTCCACTTGATCCAGAGTATAATGCCCCTGTCCCACTTAGGAAACCTCTGGAGACTATGCACCCCACCCAAGGTTTCCGTGCGGTTCCCGGAGGTTTTTGTCAGTCTCCCTACCTGCTTCCACTACCTGCAACCTCCGGCAACCACCTGCAACCTCCGGGAACCACACGGAAACCTTGGGTGGGGCGCAAAGTCTCCAGAGGTTTCCGCTCAGGTTTCCTAAGTGGGACAGGGGCATTAGAGTCATACAGCGTGGAAACAGGAAACAAACCCTTTGGCACAACTTGCTCACGTCGATCAACATGTCCCATCTACACTAGTTTCTTTTTGTAGACCTGCACCTCGTATTTCCAGCTTAAGGATTTGGCCATGGTGGTAGAAGGCAGGAGATGTCAGGTTTTCTCTCAGATAGGGACTGTTAACTCTGCTGCAAATTCACACAATTTCCATTTCACGCACTGTTCTCAGCCTCCCCGCGAGACACAGCGTTTGAAGAGGCATTTGATACACTCGTTTATAAATGCATTCCATTCAGATGAATCAAAACATCACGAGTGGAGAATCCAGCTCTCGGCCCTGACCACACAGGGGTGTGGTGCAGACTCTGTTCTTGACAGAGGCACAAGGATCAGAGCGGCATGGTGGCGCAGCGGTAGAGTTGCTGCCTCACAGCGCCAGAGACCCGGGTTCAATCCTGCTTGTCTGTACGGAGTTTGTACGTTCTCCCTGTGACTCGCGAGGGGTTTCTCCAGGAGCTCCGGTTTCCTCCCACACTCCAAAGATGTACAGATTTGTAGGTTAATTGGCTTCTCCAAATTGCAAATTGTCCCTAGTGTGTGTAGGATAGTGCAAGTGTCCTGGGTGATTGCTGGCCAGTACGGACTTGGTGGGCCGAAGGGCCTGTTTCCACACTGTATCTTCATTTAATTTGGAGATAGAGCACAGAAACAGGCCCTTAGGACCACCGAGACCATGCCGACCAGCGATCACCGCACACAGTGATCAGTCTGAAGAAGGGTTTCGGCCCGAAAGGTTGCCTATCTCCTTTGCTCCATAGATGCTGCTGCACCCGGGTTTCGCCAGCATTTTTGTGTATCACCACACACTAGCACTATCCTACACACCCTCGGGACAATTTATAATTTTACTGAATCCAATTAGCTGACAAACCTGTGTGTCTTTGGAGTGTGGGGGAGAAAACCGGAGCGCCCGGAGAAAACCCACGCAGGTCACAGGATGAACGTACAAACTCCATACAGACAGCACCCGTGGTCAGAATTGAACCTGGGTCTCTGGCTCTGTAAGGCAGCAACTCTACCGCTGCGCCACCGTGCCGCCCACTCAGGTCTAGGTTAGGCCCTCTTAAATCTCTAAAGCCTACTCTGCACTCTCTGACTGCCCGCCCTTCCTGAGTGAGAGATTCTCCAGATCCAGCAGCGGTGGAAAGTCAGGAGCCTGGATCTCCGTTCCGCTTCCACCTCAGGGGACAGACATGGAGCCAAAGTAAAAGGTCACACATTTGTCATCAGTGCAGCCGCCACTACCAGTGCCTTGGCCGATTACATTGGGTGTGGCCAGACTCATCCACATCAGCTCACTGGAATGTCCTGAGCATCAGAGGAGTGGAAGGAAATGGAACCAGAGATGGCCCTTCATAAATTGTCACAGGAGCAGAGTTATGCTGGATTTAGCAGAATTTCTATTCAGCGATCGAGTTAATATTAAGATTAGCATCGTTTTCCGTTCCCATGCTCCCCTTTGTTGCTCCTCCTTCCTTCTTTCACCTCTCTCCTCCTTCTGAACAAGGACTGTCCCAAAGTCGACCATGTTCCCTGCAACAGGCCATTCCTCCCACTTATCTGGCCGGTTTTGCAAATGTCCAGAGTAAGCTCTGACCAGGTGCTAAGTGGGTGTAAGAAGCCCACACACCAGTTTTTAGTTTTAGAGATACTTTACGCGTGGAAACAGGCCCTTTGGCCCACCGAGCAGCGACCCCCGCATATTAACACTACCCTACACACACTAGGGACAATTTTACATTCATACCAAGCCAATTAACCTACAAACCTGTACGTTTGTGGATTGTGGGAGGAAACCAAAGATCTTGGAGAAAACCCACGCAGGTTTCGGGAAGAACGTACAAACTCCGTACAGACAAGCACCTGTAGTCGGGATCGAACCCGGGTCTCTGGCGCTGGAAGGCAGCAACTCTACAGTTGCATCACCGTGCCACCCACAAACTGCTGGACCTCATGGCTGATGGGAGAGGGGCGAAGAGAGAGTCTGCAGCTCACACAACAAGATGTAACATTCACAGCATTGTGACAAGAGTCAGTTATACCCGAGATCAAACTCGAAACTCCCATTCCGTTTAAATGCTGTTTCCCGACCAGATGAAAGGCTGAGAGAGAAGGGCCCACTCCAGCATTGATCTTGGTCTAAGTACCAGGGAGAGTTGAACCACTTTCAAGTTGAGAGGCTAAGTTCGAACCCGGGTTATATCTGTTATCTGTGTCTGGAATCCTACAGCTTGCCGAGGAATGTGGCGAGGGGTGGGAATGTTTGTTTCAAACCGCATCAGAGCAAGAGGGAGGTACTGGTTGGGTTTGTAGGGTTGGTGTTACATCTTACAGGCAAACACATGACTCCCAGCCTGACACTGCTCTCATGGTGGGCTGTCAGAGACACACGCCTGCAATTAATCACACACATCAACACACATACATACCATCTTCCCAGATGCCCCCTCCCGAAGCTCAGAGCTCTGCCTCAATGGTTCAATGGTACTTTACTGTTCATTGAAGATGGACACAAAAAGCTGGAGTTGTGGGCCTGTCCCACTTAGGAGATTTTTTCGGCAACTGCCGGCGACTGTAATAAACGTAGCAGGTCGCCGAAAAAACAGCGACTGGACACCCCCTACGACAATGTCTATGACAATGTCTACAACAACCTACCATCTAGTCTACGACCAGCTAAGGCAAGCTACCGACAACCCATTAGGACGCCCACACCTACAACAATCTACGTCCACAAGCTACGACAAGGTAAGGCAATTCAGTCGCCGGTACCTGTCGCCAGTTGACGTAGGAAGTCGCCAAAGGAATTTAGGAAACTGAGGTCCATGGTGCAACTAAAGATCTATGGCCTGTCCAATATGTCAGATATACCATATCAGATCATTCAGTTCAAACACAACTACAATAGACAGAGCAAAGGGGAGTATACAGAGTTGGGAATATAAATCTCAGCATCGTGGTGCATTAGTTCCACAAACAATGTCCAACGTCTTCCATGATGATGTAGAGGTGAGTCAAACAGTTCAAGCTCCATAGAAGTGGAGTTCTACAGGGCAGCACGGTGGCGCAGCGGTAGAGTTGCTGCCTCACAGCACCAGAGACCCGGGTTCCATCCTGACTATGGGTGCTGTCTGTACGGAGTTTGCACGTTCTCCCCGTGACCACGTGGGTTTTGCCCGGGTGCTCCGGTTTCCTCCCACACTCCAAAGACGTACGGGTTTGCAGATTAATTGGCTTTGTTAAAGACTAAATTGTCCCTAGTGTGTGGAATAGTGCTAGTGTACGGGGTGACTGCTGGTCGGCGTGGGCTCGGTGGGCCGAAGGGCCTGTTTCTGTGCTCTCTCTCTATAAACTAAAGTCCATCGAAGATCATCATTGCTATTCCCAATGGGCTTGAGGATAAAGCAGGGATTCATGGAGGGGGGGGGGGGGGGTTAATGGAACCCAGCAGACATCCAGAGGTGGCTCATGCAACATGTTGAGCAGAGACCACAGGAGGATAACATGCAGAGATCTGTGAGGGGTGAGGGGGATGGGAGAGGTGAGCACTTTGTGTATAGGTGCCAGTAGCAGGATCTATGCACCCAAACCATTGATAACCAATTAGTTATAAGTGATGTCCATGTAATTAGGCCAGTTGGCCCATCGTGTCTATCCCGCCATTCAATCATGGATGACCTATCTCTCCCACTCAACCCCATTCTCCTGCCTTCCCGCCATGTCTGACAGTCACACTAATCAAGAATCTATCTATCTCTGCCTTAAAAATACCCATCGACTTGGCCGTCTGTGGCAATGAATTCCACAGATTCACCACCCTCTGACTAAAAAAAAATCCTCCTCCTTCCTAAAGAAACGTCCTTTTATCCTGACCTCTAGTCCTAGACTCTCCCACGAATGGGAACCTCCTCTCCACATCCACTCTATCCAGGCCTTTCACTATTCAGTAAGTTTCAATGATGCACCTCCTCATCCTTCTAAACTCCAGAGAGTCGAGGCCTAGTGCCGACAAACGCTCATCGCGCGTTAACAGGACAGATCAATACAAGGAGGAGAGTGCGGGTGCTAGGAGTTGCCCGCGATGGAGGGCAGTGCCAAGGGTGGGTTGGATCAGCGCTGCTTCGGTGGGTCTTTGATCTGAAGCCAAACCGCAAATGTTTCCCACAAACCGGTGTTGGTGCCAACTGGACCCGAACCTACAAACGCAGCCTGCCAAAAATAAAATTTGGTCGGCTCTTTTCGACATTACACTGACTTAAACACTGCCAGTTTATAGTCAGTCGTTACCATACAAGGCAATCACGCCAACTCTTCCTTTGGCAGCAGATCCTTTGTGCAGTAGATCCAGACTTGTTGCCCGATGAGCCCGAGGTACAGAGTGGGACGTGGCCACTCATGAGTCCTGGCTGCAGATGTCCTGAAACTCCTCACCTTTGGGCACTTATGCACAAAACATCATTCTAACCTGGCACCCTGTGTGCTCAGATTAAGGCAGGAACAGGGTACTGATTGGGGATGATCAGCTATGATCACATTGAATGACGGTGCTGGCTCGAAGGGCCAAATGGCCTACTCCTGCACCTATTGCCTATTGTCTACTATAGCAGGCAGACCACACCCATAGCCAACAGAACAGAACACAAGAACGTGTAGGAAAGAACTGCAGATGCTGGTTTACAGACACAAAATGCTGGAATAACTCAGCGGGACAGGCAGCATCTCTGGAGAGAAGGAATGGGTGACTTTTTGGTTGGGACCCTTCTTCAGACTCGAAAACGTCACCAATTCCTTTTCTCCAGAGAACGTTTCATGTCGAGACCACGCTGTGTGTCGGAAGGAACTGCAGATGCTGGTTTACACCGAAGAGAGACACAAAATGCTGGAGTAACTCAGCGGGTCAGGCAGCATCTCTGGAGAGAAGGAATGGGTGACGTTTCATGTCGAGACCACGCTGTGTGTCGGAAGGAACTGCAGATGCTGGTTTACACCGAAGAGAGACACAAAATGCTGGAGTAACTCAGCGGGTCAGGCAGCATCTCTGGAGAGAAGAACTGTCGACTGAGGATGGGATGTGTCTGAGGAGGGGATTAAAAAGGGAGGTTCCTCAATTAGCCAACTCTCAAGCCCGTTTTCTCCTCTCTCTTCCTTTCACATTCTGACCATCCCCTGCCTTGTCTTTGTGTTCGGGCTCACTCTCTCTCTCCCCTCCTTGCTAGCTTCCAGACTCCTGGCACCAAGCCGTCTCTGCCTTCGATCGACACAGAGAAAATAATCAGAATCAGTCCCATATGAAACACAAACCAAGGGGAGGGGGGGGGGGGGGGGGGGGGGGGGGGGGGAGTAATAATTAGACTAATAGCGAACATCTGCCAGGTCCAAAACAACAGCAGTCAGCTCCAAACCCTCACCGAGTGAGCACAGCCCTTCAACTGGGACAGAAAGCTCAGCGGAAATTACTGCAAAAACATTAAAGCTTGTGATCGCTGTTCAGGAATCCCCATTTTAATAAAAAAGTTTCAACAATTTTCAAGCCGAAGTAAAAATACTTGCAGGATTTTGTGCAGCTTTGAACAGGAATGAGAGAGTACGTTTCACTAGGCGGTTGGAAATGGATGTTGTCGAAATCGCAGAGGGTCGCCACGTTCTTGATAGACTGATGTGGATTTGGTTTGGGAAGGTAGCACTTGATGCACCTCGGACTCAAAATCAAACATTTCCACTGAATATAGACACAAAATGCCGGGGGAAACTCAGCGGGCCAGGCAGCATCTCCGGGGGAAAGGAATAGGTGATGTTTCGAGTCGAGACCCTTCTTCAGTTTAAGGGTAAAGGGGAAATCCTTTAGGACCGAGATGAGAAAAACTTTTTTCACACAGAGAGTGGTGAATCTCTGGAACTCTCTGCCACAGAAGGTAGTTGAGGCCAGTTCATTGGCTATATTTAAGAGGGAGTTAGATGTGGCCCTTGTGGCTAAAGGGATCAGGGGGTACGGAGAGAAGGCAGGTACAGGATACTGAGTTGGATGATCAGCCATGATCATATTGAAGGCTCGAAGGGCCGAATGGCTTACTCCTGCACCTATTTTCTATGTTTCTCTGTTTCTATGTTTCAGAGAGTAAGGGGATAGGGAAACAAGGCATGAAAAGGTACAGAAAAAATTCAAGCCCGCATACAGTAGATGATTGCACCTGGAGTATTGTGTGCAGTTTTGGTCTCCAAATTTGAGGAAGGACATGCCTGCTATTGAGGGGGTGCAGCGTAGGTTCACCAGGTTAATTCCCGGGATGGCGGGACTGTCATATGATGAAATAATGGATCAACTGGGCTGATATTCACTGGAATTTAGAAGGATGAGAGGGAATCTTATAGAGGCATATAAGAGAGTTGTGAATCTGTGGAATTCTCTGCCACTGAAGGCAGTGGAGGCCAATTCACTGGATGTTTTCAAAAGCGAGTTAGATATAGCTTTTCGGGCTAACGGAATCAAGGAATATGGAGAGAAAGCAGGAACGGGGTACTGATTTTGGATGATCAGCTGTGATCATATTGCTGGCTCAAAGGGCCGAATCGCCTACTCTATTGTCTATGTAAGAAAGAACTGCAGATGCTGGTTTAAATCGAAGGGACACAAAATTGCTGGAGTAACTCAGCGGGACAGGCAGCATCTCTGGAGAGAAGGAATGGGTGACGGAACGGATCGAAACGTCTCGACCTGAAACGTCACCCATTCCTTCTCTCTGGAGATGCTGCCTGTCCCGCTGAGTTACTCCAGCAATTTTGGGTCTACCCTAGTTAAAGTAATCTCCTCTGAGAGCACAAGATCCATAACCCTCCATCTCCTGCAGAAAACCATGTGCCTATCTAATAGCCTCTTAAATCCCACTATCACATCTGCCTGCACCACCACCTCTGGCAGTGCGTTCTAAGCACCCATCACCCTCTGTGTACAAGAAAACTTGCTCCACACATCTCCATTAAACTTTTCCCCTTTCACCTTAAAGCTCTGCCCTCTAGTCTTTGACATTTCCACCCTGGGAGAAAACTTCTGTCTCTGCCTTATCTATGCCTCTCATGATTCTATATATGTCTATCTGTACACTGCAAGGGCCAGGAAGCGAGCAGGCAAGATCATCTCTGACCCCTCTCACCCTGGCCCCAAACTCTTTGAATCACTTCCCTCTGGAAGGCGACTCCGGACTGTCAAAGCTGCCACAGACAGACATAAGAACAGTTTTTATCCACGAGTAGTTGCTCTACTCAACAGCCAAAAATCTGTAGCCTCCCTTTGATCTGGTATTTTGTTGGTTCACATGCTTGATCAATGGTGTTTTATCATTAATGTTTTATTATTATTAATGTTTAATGTTTCATTTGTAACTGTCACTGTGTGTCATGTTGTTACTTGTGGGCGGAGCACCAAGGCAAATTCCTTGTATGTGAATACTTGGCCAATAAATTTACTGACTTACTTACTTAGTCTCCCTCAACCTCCAGCATCCCAGCAAACTCCAACCCACATTGACAATCTGAGCTGGCTCTGGATCGAACATAGGTTCACCAGCATTGTTTGCTGAACTTGGGTTGAGCATAGTGGACAAGTCATGTTTCATTTATTCCAAATCACAATCGTGAAGCCACACGGCTGAAAGGATGGAACATTCCGATGAGATAAAGGTTCGTATGGCTCAAGTGGGTGGCTGCCAAAATGATGCACTCCAGCACTGTTTTAAATAAGTCCAAGAACTACACAGGTCTCACATTCAGTGAAAATTGCTGCAAAGCACACACAGTGGTCACAGCAGGTCAACGGTACAAACTAACTGACATGGTTTGACATTTCAGTCTCTCACAGAATATGTAGCCTCGTAGCAAAAAGCCCATTTCCACTAACAGCCCCGTATCTTATTAGAATGTCAAGTTTACAGAGTTGTTACTGATAGATGGAAATAGCATGTCATGATTATGCACTCTTGTAGAACTGACCTCACCGCTAAAATCATAACACACTCTGATCAAAAGTAACAGTGAAAGTTTTTTACTTGGAATCCAATTAAACTCAAATTAAAACTAAAAACAAATGCTACAATAGTCCAAAAAGACATCTGGGCAGATGTATGGATAGGAAGGGTAACATAGAAACATAGAAAATAGGTACAGGAGTAGGCCATTCGGCCCTTCGAGCCTGCACCGCCATTCAATATGATCATGGCTGATCATCCAACTCAGTATCCCGTACCTTTCTTTTCTCCATACCCCCTGATCCCTTTAGCCACAAGGGCCACATCTAACTCCCTCTTAAATATAGCCAATGAACTGGCCTCAACTACCTCCTGTGGCAGAGAATTCCACAGATTCACCACTGTGTGAAAAAAGTTTTTCTCATCTCGGTCCTAAAGGATTTCCCCTCTATCCTTAAGCTGTGACCCCTTGTCCTGGACTTCCCCAACATCGGGAACAATCTTCCTGCATCTAGCCTGTCCAACCCCTTAAGAATTTTGTAAGTTTCTATAAGAACCCCCCTCAATCGCCTAAATTCTAGCGAGTACAAGCCGAGTCTATCCAGTCTTTCTTCATATGAAAGTCCTGACATCCCAGGAATCAGTCTGGTGAACCTTCTCTGCACTCCCTCTATGGCAATAATGTCCCTCCTCAGATTTGGAGACCAAAACTGTACGCAATACTCCAGGTGTGGTCTCACCAAGACCCTGTACTACTGCAGTAGAACCTCCCTGCTCCTAGGGCCCCAAATACAAATAACCTAATATGCCAGATGCTGGCTTCACCAAATATAGACACAAAATGCTGGAGTAACTCAGCAGGACAGGCAGCATCTCTGGAGAGAAGGAATGGGTGACGTTTCAGGTCGGGCAGTCTGAAGAAGGGTCTCGACCCGAAACGTCACCCATTCCAGCATTTATTCCAGAGATGCTGCCTGTCCCGCTGAGTTACTCCAGCATTTTGTGTCTATCTTTAGCCAGCAATATGCCAGCATGGACAAGGTGGGCCGAAGGGACTGTTTTGTTGCTGAACAGCTCAACCACTCTATAATTACAGTATTCTCCTTAAACTCCTCCAAAAGAGAGTTCAATGATTTGATAGTTCGATTCAGTGGAAGAACGGAAGGTGGAATGACAGCCAATGCAGTGACAATGCAGGCAGAGAGAGAATAGCAACAACACAGCAGCTACTGAAGCTGGTTTCAGCATCGCTGATCAAAGAAACCCTGTCTCATTAGTCAGATAATCATGAGATATTGATCTATGCAATTGAGTAAATAGGCTCTGAAGAGGAAAATTGATTTTAATGAGCTCTACTTTTCAAAAGGACTCCCTTCTATCAAATTCTGCACATGATTCCAAAATGGGAAGAGGGAAGAAAGGGGGCAAGGTCAGAAATGAAAATAGATTCAGGGAAATAAAGAATCTCTGGGAATATTCAATGGGAATGGATTATTTAATTTGAATAATAAACTTTATTCATAAAAAATGTAAGAAATATTGTGGCACAGTGGCGGAGTTACTGTCTGTACGGAGTTTGCACGTTCTCATGGTGATGGTGGAGTCAAGGGATATGGGGAGAGGTACTGATTTTGGATGATCAGCCATGATTACAGTGAATGGCAGTGCTGGCTTGAAGGGCCGAATGGCCTACTCCTGCACCTATTGTCTATTGTCCTGTATGGGTTTTCTCCAGGATCTCCAGTTTCCTCCCACACTCCAAAGACGTGCAGGTTTGTAGGTTAATTGACTTTGCAAAATTGTAAATTGTCCGTAGTGTGTAGGATAGTGTATGTGCGCAGGTATTGCAGGTTGGTGCAGACTCGTTGGGTCGACGGGCCTATTTCCGCGCTGTATTTCTTAAACAAACTAAAATCAAAAGCAGTGCATGGCTATCTTTACATTCAGTGAGTGCTGCTATCGGTTTATTATCACCGCATGTACCAAAGTTCAATTCCTAATATATTTGAGTGCCTCAGGAAGTGCCAAAGAGGAAACAAACAAATTGCTGATTGTAGCGTGTAAGAAGGAACTGCAGATGCTGGTTTAAACCAAAGATAGACACAAAAAGCTGAAGTAACTCAGCAGGACAGGCAGCATCTCTAGAGAGAAGGAATGGGTGCCCGTTGTATGAAGAAGGGTCTCGACTCAAAACATCACCTGTCCCGCTGAGTTACTCCAGCTTTTTGTGTCTATCTTTGCTGATTGTAGTGTTACAACTGCAGAGAAATTGCAGGTAAAAAGTACGAGGTTCGTAATGAGGTAGATTGGAAGATCAGGAATTCATAAATTCCCAGCATATGCAACATCACCTGTCCCGCTGAGTTACTACAGCTTTTTGCGTCTATCTTTGCTGATTGTCTGTGTTAAACGTAATTAAACCAGTCGATCAACATCACAAATTGGACACGGTACTACACAGTTCATTCACTGGAGCACAAGGTTGGGAAAACCCTGCCTAAACCTTACTGTGGTCAAATGATAACTTGCTCTCTCTACCCAGATCTGATCACCGAGAATTTATTCATGCATTGGAAGCAGTGAAAAGAAGGGCTTTGTGCCCAAGATAGATGCAAACTGGAGGACTAACTCTGCGGGTCGGGCGGCGTCTCTGGAGAAAAGGAATAGGTGATTTTTCGGGTCGAGAACCTTGTTCCGACTGAACTAGCATCTCAAGTCAAGTCAAGTCAAGTCAAGTATCCCTTATTGTCATTAAGACTTTTCAGTCTGAACGAAATTTCATGCCTTGCAGTCGTGACATAGAATAAAAATAACAAAACACACAATAAACACAGATTTAACATCCACCACAGTGAGTCCACCAGGCCCACTCACTGTGATGGAAGTCAAAAGCCTTAAGTCCTTGTCTCTGCAAGGGACATGGATAGGACAGGTTTGGAGGGATATGCAGGCAGGTGAGACTAGTGTAGCTGGGACATGTTGGGCAGTGTGGGCAAATTGGGCCGAAGAGCCTGTTTCCACAGTGTTTAACTCCATAACTCTATGCAGAACGTTGTGCCTGGTGGGTTTCATGGCCTTCTTCTGTGTTTTCAGTGGGCCCCAGTATTAAACGAGAGCAAATAAGACATTGGAAATGTGATGGCTCGGCAGTTTTGTGTCGTTCCTATCATTGTGTCAGAGCGAGGGGAGTCAGGTGTTATGAGAAGACTTCAGTAAACAGTCTCGGCCACAGTGTGCCAATAGTTGTTCAGTCCAAAACAGCCTGAAGATACGAAGGGAGTTCCTCATACTCTGGTTAACATTCATCCCACCACAAGAACAAATGTACAAACTCGTCACTTGTGGCATGTTGAACGAGCTATGAGGAGAATGTGAGGACCAAAACCTCGTTCTCTGAGAACATGAAAGAGGAACTCAGCTGAAAATATGATTCAAAACATAGAAGGTAATTGCAGGAGGCCATTCGGCCCTTCGAGCCAGCAACGCCATAGAAACATAGAAAATAGGTGCAGGAGTAGGCCATTCAGCCCTTCGAGCCTGCACCGGCATTCAATATGATCATGGCTGATCATCCAACTCAGTATCCTGTACCTGCCTTCTCTCCATACCCCCTGATCCCCTTAGCCACAAGGGCCACATCTAACTCCCTCTTAAATATAGCCAATGAACTAGCCTCAACTACTTTCTGTGGCAGAGAATTCCACAGATTCACCACTCTCTGTGTAAAAAATGTTTTTCTCATCTCGGTCCTAAAAGATTTCCCCCTTATCCTTAAACTGTGACCCCTTGTTCTGGACTTCCCCAACATCGGGAACAATCTTCCTGCATCTAGCCTGTCCAACTCCTTAAGAATTTTGTAAGGGGTTTCATTATTCAATATTCGCCATTCAATATGATCCTAAATCTGTATCCCGCTCCTGCTTTCTCCCCATATTCCTCGATTCCATTAGCTCTGAGAGCTATATCTAATTCTCTTTTGAAAACATCCAGTGAATTGGCCTCCACTGCCTTCGGTGGCTGAGAATTCCCCAGATTCACAACTCTTTCATATGTTTCTATAAGATACCCACTCATCCTTCTAAATTCCAGTGAATATTAAGCCCAGTTGATCCATTCTTCCATCATATGTCAGCCATGCCATCCCGGGAATTAACCTGGTGAAGTATTTGGGAAGGATGCAGAAAAGATTCACCTGGATGTTACCAGGGTTTGTGGGCTTGAGTCGAAGGGGGAAGTTGGATAGGCTGGGGCTTTTTTCTTTGTAGTGTAGGAGGCTGAGGGGTGACCTTATTGAGGTGTACAAGATTATAATGGGCATGGATGAAGTGAACGCTCACAGTCTTTTTCCCCCAGAGTAGAGAGTTCTACAACTAGAGGGCACAGGCTTAAGGCGAGAGGGGAGAGACTGAAAAGGAGGAAACTTGCTCAACCAGAGGGTAACCGAGTCTATCCAGTCTTTCTTCATATGAAAGTCCTGACATCCCAGGAATCAGACAGAGAAGGTTCACCAGACTGATTTCTGGGATGTCAGGACTTTCATATGAAGAAAGACTGGATAGACTCGGTTTGTACTCGCTAGAATTTAGAAGATTGAGGGGGGATTTTATAGAAACTTACAAAATTCTTAAGGGGTTGGACAGGCTAGATGCAGGAAGATTGTTCCCGATGTTGGGGAAGTCCAGAACAAGGGGTCACAGTTTAAGGATAAGGGGGAAATCTTTTAGGACTGAGATGAGGAAAACATTTTTCACACAGAAAGTGGTGAATCTCTGGAATTCTCTGCCACAGAAGGTAGTTGAGGCCAGTTCATTGGCTCTATTTAAGAGGGAGTTAGATGTGGCCCTTGTGGCTAAAGGGATCAGGGGGTATGGAGAGAAGGCAGGTGCAGGATACTGAGTTGGATGATCAGCCATGATCATATTGAATGGTGGTGCAGGCTCGAAGTGCCGAAGGGCCTACTCCTGCACCTATTTTCTATGTTTCTATGTAATCCGTATCTGGAATCAGCTGCCAGAGGAAGCTATAACATAGATATAATTATGACTTTTAAGAGACATTCGAACAAGTACATGGATAGGAAGGCACAAAAAGCTGGCGTAACTCAGCGGGACAGGCAGCATCTCTGGAGAGAAGGAATGGGTGACGTTTCGAGTCGAGACTCTTCCCCCGAAACGTCAACCATTCCTTCTCTCCAGAGATGCTGACTGTCCAGCTGAGTTACTCCAGCATTTTGAGTCTATTTTCGGTTTAAACCAGCATCTGCAGTTCCTTCCTACTCATGGATAGGAAGGGTTTAGAGGGCGAGGGGCCAACGTGAAATGCAAAAGGCAAATATTCCCTAATGCCAATTTGGTCGGCATGAACAAGGTGGGCCGAATGGCCTGTTTATATGATGCAACGCTCTGTGACTCTATGACTAAAGGAGATCGGAGAGTGAAAAATAAAAATGCAAGAAATATCAAACGATTTGTTTCGGAAAACAAACACGGGGACAACAAAGGCGATTCCTGTGAACTCCGGGGAGAGTTTTGCTCAAATGCAGCACGATTGTTCAAACTGACATCTAAAACCAATCTAAAATTCAGGGCATGTTTGAAAACAAAAGTGAAGTCTTTTCTCCCAAGCCCTGGGTGGGGTGGTTGGGATTGCTCCGGCTCTGTTCTTTGGCGACTGCTTCTATTTCCATCACCCGATGGGTTCAGTTATTCCGGCTGACCCTGCTTCCCCAACGACTTCCGACCATTCTGTTGGGAATATCGATCACGTCCCCGTCTGTCGAGGGAGGACGAGGAGTCTAATTTCCGTCCAAAAACACTTTTTCTTGGTGCAAAACTTCCCTCTGCACCCCCCCCCCCCCCTCTCTAAATTATATCCAGAAAGAGCATTCGTTTAACTCCAAATAGATCGGCCAGCCACTTTAGACATACAGTTTAATGTTTGGGGAACTAGCCGGCTGCTATTTGTAAAGAAACGTCCCGAGATTTTGACTGTAAACATCCCACGTTCATTCAAAACATCAAAGGCACAAATGTTTAATATCAACAATGCTTCTTAAAGTTATTGCAAAGCTCTGGATACATTCGCGTATTAATTTGCTTCGAAACAAACGGTACTTTTAAAACTTCCACGACTTACATTAAAAGTTGACTCCCCAGCGCCGCAGTCAAATCCTCCTCCGGCTCTGACTTGAACGATTCTTATTGCGAGCGGCCGATGCCGAGATGGCTTAGGGACTCTCTCCAAATTGCCACATCTGGAACAAAGCGCACGACGTAGCCTTCAGGACCCACAGCAACCAATGCACACGCCTTTTCCAGATCCCGGCCCCGTTTTAAATACAGCTTTCTGTCCAAAAGTAAACATTCAAGGAAGTAAGCAATTTCATTTTAGATTATGTCATGGGATCATAGAGAGACGGAGTACACAAACAGGCCCCTGCCAATTGCATTATTTATATTTACGCCTACATAAATCCTATTTTTAAAATTATTTCAGCAACTCCCCCTTAGAATCTACCTTACCCACATGGGCAGTTCATAGCAGACAATTAGTTTAGTATTATTAAAGGGTCTGAAGAAGGGGCTTGACCTGAAACGTCACCTATTCTCTTTCTCCCAGAAATGTTGCCTGACCCGCTGATTTACTCCAGCATTTTGTGTCTATCTTTAGTTTAGATTTGGCTCAGTTTAGCTTATTGTCACATGTACCGAGGCGCAGTGAAAAGCTTCTTTGCTGCGTGTTAATTAGTCAGCAGAAAGACTGTACATGATCACAATCGAGCCACCCACAGTGCACAGATAAAGGGAATAAAGTGTAGTGCAAGGTAACATTTGATTCAAGATATAGTCCGAGGGTCTCCATTGAGGTTCAGGACTGCTCTCTCGTTGTTGGAAGGATGGTCCAGTGTGCAGTTTTGGTCTCCAAATTTGAGGAAGAACATTCTTGCTATTGAGGGAGTGCAGCATAGGTTCACAAGGTTAATTCCTGGGATGATGGGACTGTCATATGCTGAGAGAATGGAACGGCTGGGTTTGTATACTGTGAAATTTAGAAGGATGAGAGGATATCTTATTGAAACATATAAGATTATTAAGAGATTGGACACGCTAGAGGCAGAAAACATGTTCCCAAAGTTGGGGGAGTCCAAAACCAGGGGCCACAGTTTAAGAATAAGGGGTAAGCCATTTAGAAAGGAGATGAAGAAACACTTTTTTCACCCAGAGAGTTGTGAATTTGTGGAATTCTCTGCCTCAGAAGGCAGTGGAGGCCAATTCTCTGGATGCTTTCAAGAGAGAGTTAGATAGAGCTCTTAAAGATAGTGTAGTCAAGGGATATGGGGAGAAGGCAGGAACGGGGTACTGAATGTGGATGATCAGCCACGATCACAATGAATGGTGGTGTTGGCTTGAAGGGCCGAATGGCCTCCTCCTGCACCTATTGTCTATTGTCTATTGCATCTGTTAACCTTTTGTGTTGCATGTACAAGGAACACCAAGTCCATTTGTACCACAACATTTTGTAGCCTCTTCTTTTAAATAAATGTTTTTAGTTCATTCTTCTAGGACTTTTAGGATCCCCCATTTTCCCAAATTGTACTTTAGCAGTCAACCCCCTGCCTAGGTGGTGGGAGAAAGGATGCATTAAAGAGGCGGGTATCTGGGGAAATGTAACTATGATTGTCCAGAGCATGGGTGGGGTTGTTGTGGTGAAACAGCGTGGTATTAGAAAATGCATTGCCACTAATAGCTGGCTGTAGATGAGCAGGAAATCACGTACCACAAAATGATGGCAATTCCTGTGGCACAAATTAAAGGTAGGAGTCATGGATGTGTCAACATTTTCTTCAGTTCAAATCCTACAAAACCAAACCGTCCTGTTTCGAAATACCCCTGGGATTTGCTGAGTTCAATGTTGGAGGTTGTAGAGGATGTCAAGACTTCTGTGGGATTTTGTTCTGGACTGGGTGGGCATTTACTCAGCTGGTGATATAGGGGGGGACGTCATATCATGGTGGCACAGCGGTACAGTTTATGCCTTACAGCGCCAGAGCCCCGGGTCCTGGGTTCGATCTGTTTGTACGTTCTCCCCTTGACCTGCGTGGGTTTTCTCCCAGATCTTTGGTTTCCTCCCACACTCCAAAGGCATGCGGGTGTGTGTAGATAGTGTTAATGTGTGGGGATCGTTGGTCGGTGTGGACTCGGAGGGAGAGCTCTATCTCAAAAAACTAAAAGTAATGACAAGAAGAATTCCTCTCTTCAGAAGAAGGGTCCAGAGTTGCTGCCTGACCCATTGAGTTACTCCAAAACGTTGTGTCTATTTTAAAGAATAATTCCTCTTTGGTGACCAGTTGGGCCGAAGGGCCTGTATGACTATATAATTATTTGATTCTTTTCTTTTTCATAGGGTCATACAGCACGAATACAGGTTCTTCAGCCCAACTTGCCAGTACTGACCAAAATGCCCCATCTACACTAGTCCTACCTCCCACATATATCGCTCATATCCCACTAAACCTTTTCTATCCATGTACCTGATCCAGAACAGGACACAACCTTGGTTTAAACAGAATGGGAGATATTTCAAAACACATTCTTGCCACCTACACAAGCTGCAAGAATGTAGGGAGCATTGTTTGTGAGGTTACTGAGGCAGAAACAGAAACCTCCGTGGAAGTTGATTAAGCGGGAAAATATTACAGTCAATAGATAATAGACAATAGGTGCAGGAGTAGGCTATTTGGCCATCGAGCCAGCACCGCCATTCAATGTGATCATGGCTGATCATCCCCAATCAGTACCCCGTTCCTGCCTTCTCCCCATATCCCCCGACTCCGCTATTTTTAAGAGCCCTATCTAGCTCTCTCTTGAAAGCATCCAGAGAACCTGCCTCCACCGCCCTCTGAGGCAGAGAATTCCACAGACTCACAACTCTCTGTGAGAAAAAGTGTTTCCTCGTCTCCGTTCTAAATGGCTTACTCCTCATTCTTAAACTGTGGCCCCTGGTTCTGGACTCCCCCAACATCGGGAACATATTTCCTGCCTCTAGTGTGTCCAAGCCCTTAACAATCTTATATGTTTCATTGAGATGCCCTCTCATCCTTCTAAACTCCAGAGTGTACAAGCCCAGCTGCTCCATTCTCTCAGCATATGACAGTCCCGCCATCCCGGGAATTAACCTTGTAAACCTACGCTGCACTCCCTCAATAGCAAGAATGTCCTTCCTCAAATTAGGGGACCAAAACTGCACACAATACTCCAAGTGTGGTTTCACTAGGGCTCTGTACAACTGCAGAAGGACCTCTTTGCTCCTATATTCGATTCCTCTGGTTATAAAGGCAGTGTAAGAGTAAATAACACTATAAAGAGAGAGCAGTTTCGATGTCCATGATACAAACCGCTACATTCTCATCATCTACTATATGCTACTGGCTCCACATATACCAATTTTTTGATTTCATTCTTACTATGTACAGCTTGTTTTTAGATTCTAATTTGACATTACCCTGTAACCAGAGAGTGGGAAGTGTTAAATTGTTTACTCGCCCAGATGTGAAAGATTAGATTTCTTTCTTACCCCAATAATGCTCTTAACATAGACAGCCCATGTGGAGCGTGTGGCATGCAGACACAGTAAGGGCAGTACCTGGAAACACTAGGGAGGTTCCCATTGCTCCCAGAAATGTTGACCACATTGCAGCCTGCAAGGGCAAAGGATCAGAGACTACACCCCCCCCCCTCCCCATCCTCACATTTGAGTCAAAGAGAGTCATAGAGTGATACAGTGTGGAATCGGGGAACTTCGGCCCAACTTGCCCAACATGTCCCAGCTACACTAGTCCCACCTGCCTGCGTTTGGTCCACATCCCTCCAAACCTGTCCTATCCATGTACCTGTCTAACAGATTCTTAAATGTTGCAATAGTCCCCGCCTCAACTACCCCCTCTGGCAGCTTGTTCCATACACCCACCACCCTTAATGTAAAAAATTTACCCCTCAGATTCCTATTAAATCTTTTCCCCTTCACCTTAAACCTATGTCCTCTGTTTCTCGATTCACCTACACTGGGCAAGAGACTCTGTGCATCTACCCGATCTAGTCCTCTCATGATCTTATACACCTCTATAAGGGCACCCATCATCTTACTTCCCTCCAATGACTAGAGTCCTAGCCTACTCAACCTCTCCCCATAGCTCAGACCCTCTAGCCCTGGCAACATCCTTGTAAATCTTCTCAGTTGACAACATCTTTACAGCTTGACAACATCTTTCCTTTAACATGGTGCCCAGAAATGAACAGAATACTCTAAACTGAACACAATACTCGACATCCTCTTAATTAAGACCCTAGAGAATAAGATTGAGGACTAAAGAGCAAGAGTGTTTCACCAAAGGGGTGTGAGGGGATGTTGTGTGCTCTAGTTCACAGCGAATTGGCTCACCCACCCACTCCCCAGACTCAGCTCTCCAGCCCAAAGGTTTCTCCATTCATCGCACAGTCCCACACCGGAGATTAGTGGCCAAAATTAGAGCACATGGGCGGGCAACGTCGGTAGGTCAGTCTGCTAGGGTGGAAATCCGTTATGAAGAAGTCCGTTAAATCTTGGATCTACGCAGATGTCCCACTCAATGAATAACTGGTCATAAAACTAAACTCCAGAATTCAGACATGTTGCAATGGACTGCAGAAAAACTCTAGGAGACTTGACTGGCTTTCCAAAGGCAGAACCAGGCAGAGAGCACTAAACTCCTCATACTGTGTGTGTAGGAAGGAACTGTAGATGCTGGTTTAAACTGAAGATAGACACAAAAAGCCGGAGTAACTCAGCGGGACAGGCAGCATCGCTGGAGAGAAGGACAGTCTGAAGAAGGGTTTCGACCCGAAATGTCACCAATTCCTTTTCTCTAGAGATACTGCCTGACAGGTTGCGTTACTCCAGCTTTTTGTGTCCATCCTCAGACTCTGTGCCCAGCTGTACTGTGCAACGCTAATCTGAACACTAATGTCCCTGTCCCACTTAGGAATTCTGAACGGAAACCTCTGGAGACTTTGCGCCCCACCCAAGGTTTCCGTGCGGTTCCCGGAGGTTGCAGGTGGTTGCCGGAGGTTGCAGGTAGTGGAAGCAGGTAGGGAGACTGACAAAAACCTCCGGGAACCGCACGGAAACATTGGGTGGGGAGCAAAGACTCTAGAGGTTTCCGTTCAGGTTTCCTAAGTGGGACAGGGGCATTATAGAACATAGAACGGCACAAGAAGTGATCCTTTGGCCACAATGTCTGTGATGAACATGATTCCATGTTAAACTAATCTCCTCTGCCTGATGTGATCCATATCCATCCATTCCCTGCCTTCCTAAAAGCCTCTTCCATGCCATTATTGTATTTGCCTCCATCACAGTGCGTTCCAGGCACCCACCATCCACTGTGTAAAAGACATGTCCCGCACAATTTGTCCTTCTTACCTTAAAGCTGTGCCTTCTCCTCTCTAATATTGCATTATTGATGAATTAGTATAAAGGGAACCTCAGAAGTGCGAAGGTAGACAAAAGTGCTGGAGAAACTCAGCGGGTGAGGCAGCATCTATGGAGCGAAGGAAATAGGCAACGTTTCGGGTCGAGACCCTCCTTCAGACAGAAGTGTGAAGTCACATCTTCATTAATCACATTCACATTTCTTTACAGTTGTACCGCATGTGTGCAGCTGTTATAAATCTTTACCTCGCCACTGTGCGATGCTACATTTGCTCCTTTGGCTACTTTTATTGCGTTCCCACCCTGTAAAACTGGTTTTGGTTTAGAACCATATGGTTACGTATACCGACAGCCTTCCCTTTCAACACACTCCAACTAAAGCAGTGCCGTTCCTTCCTTGCATAGTCAGCACTGTCAGGACCCCCTGACATTCTCTGTATTAAAAGCTGGCCATCCTAATTCATCTAATTATTCTTTTTTGTTTCTCTTTCGACACAACCCTGCATGCAATATCAGTGCAGTCCGGGCTCTCTCGTTCAGATCCATTTCTCTCTTTCTCTCCGGTTACTTTCTGGGACAGTAGCCAAACCACTTGGCTTTCTATCTGCTCTTTCTATCAATATCCTGCTTGGGCAACGCATGACTTCTCGGTATTGACTTCAACTTTCCACTCCTGTTACAATGCCCAACATCCTACTCCTTCCCATCCGTTCCAAATGTTTTACAAATCTCTTGCTAAACCATCATCGGCGATCACTCGAAGTCTAAGTGTGTTTGTCCTCCTCGTAGGTCCTTTCTGTGGGTCTTCAGATGGCTGATCCTGGAGCCACAGACTTAGAATAAAGGGGAGGTCATTTAAGACTGAGGTGAGAACAAACTTTTTCACCCAGAGAGTTTTGAATTTATGGAATTCCCGGCCACAGTGGAGGCCAAGTCACTGGATGGATGTAAGAGAGATGTAGGTGGAGCTCTAGGGGCTAGTGGAGTCAAGGGATATGGGGAGAAGGCAGGCACGGGCTATTGATAGGGAACGATCAGCCATGATCACAATGAATGGCGGTGCTGGCCCGAAGGGCTGAATGGCCTCCTCCTGCACCTATTTTCTATGTTTCGAAGTTCCTCCAGGTGGACGCCTGTGCGTGACATCTTTTACCGTGGGGACACTGGTGCATGGACAGCCACCACACGGTCCTTGGCAGAGACAGACCCAGCTCCAACAGCATGGACTCCACCACCTCTCCTTGCTGCAACCTTGTTCAATCTTCTCGGCTGCTGTGGTGTTCCACACTCTGGTCAGCCTCCATCCTCCACCTGTTCCACCGTTGAGGTTTAGACAATAGACACTAGACAATAGGTGCAGGAGTAGGCCATTCGGCCCTTCGAGCCAGCACCGCCATTCAATGTGATCATGGCTGATCATCCCCAATCAGTGCCCCATTCCTGCCTTCTCCCCATATCCCCAGACTCCGCTATCCTTAAGAGCCCTATCTAGCTCTCTTGAAAGCATCCAGAAAACCTGCCTCCACCTCCCGTCTGAGGCAGAGAATTCCACAGACTCACCACTCTCTGTGAGAAAAAGTGTTTCCTCGTCTCCGTTCTAAATGGCTTACTCCTTATTTTTAAACAGTGTGGCCCCTGGTTCTGGACTCCTCCAACATCGGGAACATGGGGTTTAGTTTAGTTTAGATTTTAGTTTAGAGATACAGCGCAGAAACAGGCCCTTCGGCCCACCGAGTCCATGCTGACCAGCGGTCACCCCGTGCACTAGCACCATCCTACATACTAGAGGCAATTTACAATTTTTACCGAAGACGAATAACCTACAAACCTGCTCATCTTTGGAGTGTGGGAGGAAACCGGAACACCCGGACAAAACCCACGCGGTCACGGGGAGAACGTGCAAACTCCGTACAGACAGCACTCGTTGTCAGGATCGAACCCGGGTCTCCACCGCTGCACCACTGGTACCGGCCCTTCTGTTGTAAGTGCAACTCTGCTAGATCAATGAAAATGTCCTAGGGATGAATTTCTATTGAGGGAAAATGTTTGAAGAAAAATGGAAAGAGTACTCATTCCGGAAGGAATGATAGTCATTATACTGATCCATATAGGACAGGGAGATCCGGGATTTTATATGTATTCAGTGTTATATTAGATCATTGCACTCAAGCAGTGAACTTGTCATAATTTGTCTGAGTCTTGACAAAAGAAAGGAAAAGTTGAAAGTGTTGGAGTAACTCAGTGGGTCAGAGATGAGTTACTCCAGCACTTTGTGTCTTTCTTTGTAAACCATCATCTGCAGTTCTTCATTTCTACCAGGGTAAATTTGAGCCATTTCTCCCGATCTTGTTCAGGAACAAGCATGTCCCGTCAGAAGGAGCAGCATGCCATACTCTGTTAGGATATAATACTCCTGTCTGCATAGTGCCCAATGACAAACTAGCCTGGGTTATATCACCGGGACTTAGTTTAGTGATACAGCGTGGAAACAAGCCCTTTGGCCCACCGAGTCCACGCCGACCAGCAATCACCCTTGCACTAGTTCTAACCTACACCCTAGGGATAATTTACAGAAACCAATTAACCTACAAACCTGCACGTCTGTGGAGTATGGGAGGAAACCGGAGCACCAGGAGGAAACCCACGCGGTCACAGGGAGTACATTCAAACTGTACAGACAGCACCCTGTACAGATCGAACCTGGGTCTCTGGAGCTATCAGGCAGCAACTCTACCGCTGCCATCCTAACTTCTCTACAAAGTGTGGGAATTGTGTTAGTAATTTTACACTTTGCTTAAGTGGATATTTTGAGACATCCCCCAAGTACAGGGAGGGTGCGGGACCTCATGGGTCACATTTCATTTACTTTTATGGTAGATTATGGAGTTGATATCCCGCAAATAGGCAGTCTGGATACTTCTGAGTGGTTTGACTGTTGCTGGATTTTCCCACCCCTGCAGCAAACTCCATGTTATATTATTTTGTTGCTCTGGGTGAGCAGTATCAAAAATATTTCAAGCCAATTTTACCAGCTGTGTAATGTCACAGCAAAATATAAAGGAGTTGCTGTATTAACGTCTTCCAAACGCGTTGAGCATTCCCTGCCCAATAAAGCAATGGGATCAGAGAAGGAACGACTCCATTCTCCTCCCATTTCTATGAGAAAACATTGTTGCATTCTTTAATGGCAAGGTTCATTAGCGCCACTGCTGTATATTTTGCCCCAAAAGGCCTCAAAATCACCCAGTTATTCTGCTCAAACCAGGGCTAAGTCACCTAAATGGTTGCTAACTAAACATATCATCCAAGGCAGGTACACAAAATTGCTGGAGGAACTCAGCGGGTGCAGCAGCATCTATGGAGCGAAGGAAATAGGCGACGTTTCGGGCCGAAACCCTTCTTCAGACTGATGGGGGGTGGGGAAAGAAAGAAGGAAAAAGGGAAGAGGAGGAGCCCGAGGGCGGGCGGATGGGAGGGTGGGAGGAGACAGCTAGAGGGTGAAGGAAGGGGAGGGGACAGCACAGGCTAGCCAAATTGGGGGAATCCAAGGCAGTCAGTTTCTCGTTTGGTGTGGTCATTGACTTCAATATCCACCCTTCCACATATGCACATTGTAACAGCCTCTTATCTTCAGCCACTTTGCAGTGCGGCTCCTAAATTACTTTGGCTGTGACTTATCACTCTTACCACCAAGAACAAGCAAAGATATCATGTGAGCACAACCGCCTCCAAGCTGTATATCACCCATTTCTATCATGGATTATCCAGTAAACAGAAAATAGGTGCATGAGTGGGCCATTCGGGCCAGCACCACCATTCAATATAATCATGGCTAATCATCTAAAATCAGTGGTACACAAAAATGCTGGAGAAACTCAGCGGGTGCAGCAGCATCTATGGAGCGAAGGAAATAGGCGACGTTTCGGGCCGAAACCCTTCTTCAGACTGATGGGGGGTGGGTGGGAGAAGGAAGGAAAAAGGGAGGAGGAGGAGCCCGAGGGCGGGGGGATGGGAGGGGACAGCTCGAGGGTTAAGGAAGGGGAGGAGACAGCAAGGGCTAGCAAAATTGGGAGAATTCAATGTTCATGCCATCCGGACACAAGCAACCCAGGCGGAATACGAGGTGCTGTTCCTCCAATTTCCGGTGTTGCTCACTCTGGCAATAGAGGAGACCCAGGACAGAGTGGTCGGATTGGGAATGGGAGGGGGGAGTTGAAGTGCTGAGCCACCGGGAGTTCAGGTAGGTTATTGCGGACTGAGCGGAGGTAGCCTGTCCAATCCCTTAAGAACATTTTTCCTGCATCTAGCCTGTCCAATCCCTTAAGAACATTGTTCCTGCATCTAGCCTGTCCAATCCCTTAAGAACATTGTTCCTGCATCTAGCTTGTCCAATCCCTTAAGAATCCCTTCCCAGTACTCTGGAATTCGCCTGGTTAGACAACTGCTCTGCTCTTGACCACCTGAGTCTGCAGACACAGCCCGGTCCATCACATGCTCGTCACATTTTCAACTAGCTCATCTTCACGATGCTTTGCATCAGGAAGGATGGAAGTATCAACGAGAATGCCCGTCTCCCTGGCCATTCCCTTTTCCCCTCTTCTATCCTCTAACCTGTCGCACGAACAATCTTAAAGATCCAGAGGAACATGAAAGCTCGGATGTCCATCATTAAGAAAAGATTCTCCAGGGCGATCAGACTCCTGAACCATCCACCTCTTTAGATATGCTTTCCTGTTGGTGCTGCCACATAATTTAACTATTAACTCTACCTCATTTCAGTTATTCCAATATTATATGTGTTTAAGAAGGAACTGCAGATGCTAGAAAATCGAAGGTACACAAAAATGCTGGAGAAACTCAGCGGGTGCAGCAGCATCTATGGAGCGAAGGAAATAGGCAACGTTTCGGGCCGAAACGTTGCCTATTTCCTTCGCTCCATAGATGCTGCTGCACCCGCTGAGTTTCTCCAGCATTTTTGTGTACATTCCAATATTATACTTCTTTTTTTGTACTAATTCAGCTGTTACTCCAATCTTGGCACAATTTTGCTGCTCTAGCATTTGCTGTTGTACTTGTGTGCCTATCTTTATTGGTTATGTTTGAGCATTATGCTGTATATGACAAGTTAATTCATCTGATCTGATCAAAACATAATGGCCGTTGTTTAGCGAGAAGCCACTTGCTCCACATGGATGGGACAAAAGGCTGAAAACCTTAAAGTTATGTCCTCATGGTGAGTTTCAAATGAAGCTGCAGTTTCAAGATAGGGTCATTCAATTGAAACCAAGGTATGTGGACATTTCTTCTCACAGAACGTAGCAAATCTCTGGAATTCTCTATCCCAGGTGTGGAGGCTAGATCAATATAAATGCTTAAAGTGGAGGAAATACCCTTTTTGAAAGATGAGGGAATCTATGAGAGATCTGCTACAGAGGAGTTGATGATACTGGATGGTGAGAAAGGCTTGCGAGACCTGATGGCATATTCCTGCCCCTATATTCTTGCACCACCACCATCAATGTTGCACGAACAAGCTAAAATCTACAAAAGGATGCCCGCTACTAGCAATTCAACTTGATTTTGTTTATTCAAAGAACTGCAGTGTTTACAGGTCATATGTAATGATTTGGCCAATAACCAGGGAATAGTTGGAAAATCAATTGCAAAAGAACTGGAGGGGGGCATTTTACTCTGTTTTCAGTTTTGTGAATGCTCAGCCTGGAATGGCAGCATCCACAAACCTAAGGAACAATACACAGCAGGAACCTTCAAAAAATAAACTGAAACAGAAACGCATTTTAGGAGGCAACATTTTTAAAAGATCAAAGCCCCGAGCCTCACTTTGCCAGTTTTACTGAAACAGGAATTTGCTGCTTGCATTGTAGAGATCAATAAAGAAATGACTTTATGCAGAGGCTGCAAATTGAATGCAGGCAGACTTGTTTCACAGATTTCCAGGTTTGGAAGATGAAGCATTGTCCAACATGTGGTACCCAGGTTAAGTATTAACTAAGAAATTTAATTTTCTTAAATAAAATACAAAATAATTAAAAGGTTTGTTAGATTTTGAAAGCTTTAGAAACATAGAAAATAGGTGCAGGAGTAGGCCATTCGGGCCCTTCGAGCCTGCACCGCCATTCAATATGATCATGGCTGATCATCCAACTCAGTATCCTGCACCTGCCTTCTCTCCATACCCCCTGATCCCTTTAGCCACATCTAACTCCCTCTTAAATATAGCCAATGAACTGGCCTCAACTACCTTCTGTGGCAGAATTCCAGAGATTCACCTCTCTGTGTAAAAAATGTTTTTCTCATCTCGATCCTAAAGGATTTCCCCTTTATCCTTAAACTGTGACCCCTTGTTCTGGACTTCCCCAACATCGGGAACAATCTTCCTGCATCTAGCCTGTCCAACCCCTTAAGAATTTTGTAAGTTTCTATAAGATCCCCCCTCAATCTTATAAATTCTAACGAGTACAAGCCGAGTCTATCCAGTCTTTCTTCATATGAAAGTCAAGTATCAAGTTAATGTTCATAAAATACAAAATAATTAAAATGTTTGTTAGATATTGAAAGCTTTTAATTTAAAATTTAAGTTTGATTCTTTTTAAATTAATTTTTGACTCTTTCTCCTTATCAGAAAAAAATGATTTTTTTGAGGATTTTAACTGCTGGCGAAGCTGGAGAGTGTGGTTTAGCAGCCTGACATTTTTTTAAACAGTATTTCTGAGGGTGAAGCTTGTTCAGGGCTGGCCGTACAATGGTGATTTATGCCTGGAAGGTCCTGTGCTCTGGAGGCACTTGACAATGAATCTTTCATTGGATGAATAGTGCTTTATAATCACAAAGTGCAAAACATAGTGGAATTCTTATTTGTTACTGTCCATCATGTTTGCAGCTAGAAACATCAAGGGTTTTGAGCAAGAATCAGCAGTTTGGTGATGTTCTGAGAAGTGTGGGAAAAAAGTAACCATTACAATGACAGAATTGTTTGGTCTTTTTTATTGACAACACAGATTATTACAAATTGAAAGAAAAAAAAAATCCATTTCAATAATGCAACACCCCTCACCCTTCTAAATCCAATTCACACCCATTCCTGTTCCACAACAAATAAAAAGTGCAAAGGTTGTCTAGCAAAATACAGAATCAACAAATCAACCTGAGAAAAGCAGGTTTTGAAGATAAGGTGGGAAACACACAGAACTCGAGAACTCCCTGCGACTGGTACTTTGGATATGGCCCGTAGGTTGGTAAACTGAGAGCGCTTGTGTTTCCATAGTACAACAGAGTTATCTACAGTGCAGAATAAAGTCAGTCTGCTGTAAACAAAGAGTCCCATCCCATGAGCGGCTTTCCTTCAATTAAAAATAAATCGTGAACATTAAGGAAGAAGTCTCAGTCCGACGATATATCCTTTTAGTGTTCTCAATCAGTTGGGGGCTTCTCTTTCATGACTAGATAAGATAGTTAACACATACATATGTACATCCAAGAAGCACTGTAATGAACGCATATGTCCGCAACTTAATTATCTAATTAAAAAGACAGCAGTCGGAGGTTCACGGGAAAATGGTTACCAGGTCTTGAATAATGCCCCCAGTACAAGGAGTCCAAAGAGCCTTACGAGGAAGATGCCACATTGGTGCATATCATTCTCGTTAACTGACCTGCAAATGTGTTCATAGAATTTTCTTATTTCAGAGTTTCAGTGGTTGCATCCATCAGTCATTGATGTATTTACGAGAGTCTTGTTCACATGGTAATAACGTTAAGAAAAAGTAATATAAAAGACTATTATATAAAAAAAACAAATTCATAACACAAATTCAGTGTCATCAAGTAGTGGTTTTGTATCAGGACTTGCTAACTCTTCAATACAGCCATTATTATTATAGCTGACTGATTCGTATCCACTTTCTGCACAATGAGAGACATGTAGAAGAATCCAACATTGCAGGACTCTCTTATCTCTCACAAAGTCCAACCAGCATGGGATAATTCCCACTGCATTCTCTAAAGGTGCTGCTTTATGATCCTTGTGCTGCTCCGACATTAATAATATTGATCCGAATACCCACCCCCCTCCCTCCCTAGTATATTATGGTCTAATACTGGCCACAAATGTTTGGTCACATTTTGAGAGTCTGTGCGTTCATGTGTGTGCGAACGTGTACGTCGCATAGAAAGAGCAGCAGAACCAGCCAATGTTAATATGTAAGAAGGAACTACAATGTTTGTTTAAACCATAGATACAAAAAGGTGGAGTAAATCAGCGGGACAGGCAGGATCTCTGTAGAGAAGGAATGGGTGACGTTTCGGGTCGAGACCCTTCTCCAATGTTAATACTCATCCCCCGCCATTTCATTGCCACTCGCAGTGGAAATTTGCATAGTAATTGTGTTTTTTACACTGGAGAATTGCAAATAAGAGTGCCCCCAATAAGAGTCTGAAGACCTGAAACGTCATCTATCCATGTTCTCCAGAGATGCTGAGTTACGCCAGCACTTGGTGTCCTTTTTTGTAAACCAGCATCTGCAGTTCCTTGTTTCTACCATAAATACGACTGCTTGGGTCACAGCATAGGTAGACTTTCCCTCCTGTTTGAAGAAGCCAGGGCTATGAAATTGCGAGAACATACAAATCTGGTAAATCTTTGGGAGCAGAGAAAAACCCTGGCCTAATAAAGGACCAAATAAAAGCTCTGGATACTGGAATTCTTTAAAGTGTGTCAGACTCACACAGTCTTAAATAAACATGCTCTGTGTAAAATATTCCATTATATCCTTAAATAATCTGAATAAATAAGAATAAATCATGTAAAAAGAGTAAAGACTACAATCACCTCTTTTGAAATTACACAGGATTAGGTTTCAGATAACACATGACAGCAACTACAAAGGTTGTACTCCAGAGACAAAGGCAATGTGAACTAAATAGAAAAGTGGTGGGTTTACTCAGCACTGCCTTCTAATCTGCATCACATATAGAATAGGGATGTAAAGGAAGCTGCCTCTACCCTGGGCAAGTCAAGAGGTTGCCTCGACTCGGAAACTGATTACAACACGCGATACGAGATGCCTGTATAAAACATGGATAAAAATCTGGGAACATGCCGACTTCAGGACCTACCTTTAGCCACACGGTAGTCGAGAGAGGAAGGGAGAGCACTGGAATTTGTTCACTTCTGACAATTACAGATGCACAATGTGAAAGAGGATGCCGAGTCTGGAGTGCTTCAGTCATAAAATGTGGCAATGGATTGAAGGGTAACTTAAAGGATTTAACACAGATCAATGCACTTGAACAGAGATGCTTGTATAAGGATTAAAGTGAGTTGATATGTTACTGCAGGTACAGTATTAATCATTGGATGTTGTTATATTTTATTTAGAGTGCTTATTTTGTCAGCCAAGCCCCCAATAACAGGCATGAGCATTAAATAACAGTTACTGTAAGACCATCATGTTTTTGATAAAAAACATTCTTTAAAAACCTGAAACAGCATTAACTTTACATCACTAATGCTGATCAATCCTCTAACACTGCATTTGGCCGTTCCCTTTCTTAACGACAAGTTAGATAGAAGCAAAGATGACCACCAGCCAACTCTCAAGATATGGGTTGCAGCTCCATACATTTTCCTTCTTCCTTCAGGAGTAACCTTTCATTCTTCTACCTGGGACATATGACAATAAAACACTCTTGACTTTCCATTTAAATGCAATGGCTGCTTGGCTTGGCCAAAATGTCTCCTCAGCAGGTGACGACACCGTCAAACACCTTCCAACAGGTAGATCTTTAAAAAGGAGAGCTATTGGATTCATGTGCCTTTTGAGTTGCAAAGTGAAGGACTGACCTGTCAGACACTCTCTAGTGCCACTTGGTGCTAATCATCTCAAAGATTAAATTATATCATCAAAAAAAGAACACCAAAGAAGGAAAACAGTGTAAGAACTGAGCAGAAACTAAACGGCACCTTTCATTAGAAGATAACTGTAGTGATGTCATTCTTTAAACCACTCCAACACATACCTAATGAAAAGGAGTTAACGCTTGGAATGATAGGGTGATTTTTTAGTCTTTCTTAAATGGTCATTAGTACATAAAATATGTGCACAACTGGTAATAAATTATAAAACAGATATTGGATGACTTAGATTGATAGGCACCAGAGTGGTCCAATTTTTTTTCTTCAAGTTATTTGATATTGAAGTATTTGATTTTTGTTAGTGCGATGGTATTGACTGAGTATGTGTTAAGTTTCTTGCTGCCAACTTAAACCAGTGCCAAAGTGCATCCTTCCTGAATTTCAAGATACATTCACGACAAGAAAACAAAAGTAAATTTTGAAAGATCGAGCTCACCACCTCTTCACACCTCGTAGCAAGTCGACGCTTAGCTGCTGCAGGTGGCTTTTAGTGTCATTTAGAGTACACCAGGTAATACTTACTGTACAGGGCACAAGTGCATTGGCCAAGGAAAGCTCCTCAAATTAAACAACAACGGCCCATTTCAGTATCGAGGTGCAGACACAAACACATTGATGATAATATTGCTTTAAATGTTTGGACTGATAAAAAGGTCAAATTAATCGTTCAACAAGTAGAATGATGTTCAGGACCACATGAAAATAACTCAGCCAGACTCTCGTGGAGCAATGTTTCTAACTTTGACATTGGTCCGCTGTGGCAGGATGGTGGAGGTGAAGATGCAGTCGACAACTGCCTTACGTTGAAGTGGTCCTGAGGAGGGGGCTTTAAAAAGAGCAAACGCTCTGTCCCTGAACCTTGGTCTTTCCTCACTCTTCCTCCATTCCAGGTCCTTCATACTCGAGAGTCAAAACAAAAATAAAACCACTGCATCCACCGGATTCTTCAGATTTCCACTTTACGCAAGCTCGATCTGCTGAAAGAATTTCTGAAATAAAGCACAGGCAACGTTTAATGGCTGTGGGAATGTCATGACCAATTTAAAAACAAAATGTAATTAAATCAATGAGGCCATCTTGTAAACGCCGAGAAATTCATGAAGCCCCTTACCGGTGACTTGTACTGGGCACGAGGGACTTGTAGAGCTGGGGGATCTTCATGCTGATCATGGGCTGCAAAGATTCCTTCAGTCTGTGGTAGTTACGCTCCAGCTCCCTGTGATATTCTTTCTGGTCAGCTCCGATCAGAGTCTTGTTCTTGCGCAAGGCATCATCACATCTGCAGAGAAAGCAGTTTATTCAAGTGCAAGCATATTTAACCAATTATACAACTACTTTTCAAGGCAGTCAGTGCCGTTTGATATTAGCCGCAGCAAGATATGGTTTGTTAATGTGGTATTTGCCCTGCACTCCTTGCCCGGTGTGTTCCTGATATGGGCTGTACATTGCTTACACCGAGCCAAGGTTGGATTGAGAGAAAAAGGCTGTCCACGACCGGATTACAGCCACTGTTCACCGACAAACTGCAACAATCAGTCTGAGATCATGGCTGCGCTGCGCAGCGGTAGAGTTGCTGCCTTACACTGCCAGAGACCCTGGTTCGATCCTGACTATGGATTCTGTCTGTATGGAGTTTGTACGTTCGTCCTGTGACCGCGTGGGTTTTCCCTGGGTGCTTTGGTTTCCTCCCACACTCCAAAGACGCGCAGGTTTGTTGTTGAATTGGTTTTGGTAAAAAAAAAATGTAAATTGTCCCTAGCGTGTAAGATAGTGCTGGTGTACAGGGATCGCTAGTCAGCTTGGACTCTGTGGGCCAATGGGCCTGTGTCCAAGCTGTATTTCTAAACGAGGAAACACTTTTTATCACAGAGAGTGGTGAGTCTGTGGAATTCTCTGCCACAGATGGCGGTGGAGGCAGGTTCTCTGGATGCTTTCAAGAGAGAGCTAGATAGGGCTCTTAAAAATAGCGGAGTGAGGGGATATGGGGAGAAGGCAGGAACGGAGTACCGATTGGGGATGACCAGCCATAATCACATTGAATGGCAGTGCTGGCTCGAAGGGCCGAATGGCTTACTCCTGCATCCTATTGTCCATTGTCTATTGTCTAAACTCAGTGGGTCAGGCTGCATAGAAACATAGAAAATAGGTGCAGGAGTAAGCCATTCGGCCCTTCGAGCCTGCACCGCCATTCAATATGATCATGGCTGATCATCCAACTCAGTATCCTGTACCTGCCTTCTCTCCATACCCCCTGATCCCTTTAGCCACAAGGGCCACATCTAACTCCCTCTTAAATATAGCCAATGAACTGGCCTCAACTACCTTCTGTGGCAGAGAGTTCCAGAGATTCAATTCTCTGTGTAAAAAATGTTTTTCTCATCTCGGTCCTAAAGGATTTCCCCTTTATCCTTAAACTGTGACCCCTTGTCCTGGACTCCCCCAACATCGGGAACAATCTTCCTGCATCGAGCCTGTCCAACCCCTTAAGAATTTTGTAAGTTTCTATAAGATCCCCCCTCAATCTTCTAAATTCTAGCGAGTACAAACCGAGTCTATCCAGTCTTTCTTCATATGAAAGTCCTGACATCCCAGGAGGCATCTATGGAGGGAATGGAAAGGCGATGATTTGGGTCAAGCCCTCCTTCAGATATTAGTAGATAGAAGGATTCCGATCAAAAACATCACCTATCAGTCTGAAGAAAGGTCTTGACCAGAAATGTCGTCTGTCCTTTTCCTCCATAGAAGATGCCTGACCTGCTGAGTTCCTCTGGCATTTTGTGTTTTTCACTAGACAACTTCTGCACTTTCTTGAATCTTCCTCGTGATCAGTCTGATGCAGACTTGTGACTGTGTAGGCTCATCTAGCTTGTCTCAGCTGCAGGGCAGCGGATTTTGACAGGAATTGAAGGGAAAGTTTAAAAGAGGCATGTCTTTATGCAGCTGGTGCCTTCAGAGTTAAGGAAGTTGTGGAGCGCAACGCAGAATTAATCTGCACAGTTTAGACACAAAGATAATGACATACCGCTTCATGAAGTCTTTGAAGCAGAGACGGAGCTTGTTGTGATGTCGGAAGAGTTTGGGGTCATCTGGAATGTCTGCCAGGAAAACTTGGGCCACTTCCAAAGGCCCCTGAGAGAGTTCCAAGGAAAAACCAGCATTATTTCAATGATACATCTGTTACAACTGTACAAACCCAGGGACTGTTCATTACTTTCAATCACCAGCTGGTTTGACAATGCCATATTTCAAAGGTGAAGGGTTATAAGAGGATGGAAGGAAAATGCTCAGAGTACACAGGATACAGTTTGAAGGAGCCATAGTTGAATTTCTTCCCAGCGTTTTCTCAGCTGTTTTACCAATACACTAAATCTTTCAGGACATGAATACCAGCTGCTCTCAGTGCAGTCTTTTGACGGGGTCTGTCTTCATGTACTAGTGAACAATTCCGAATGTCAGGGCTACGTGGCCAAGCGCAAACCTGTGCCCATTTAAAAATTACACTGTATAGTTGCAGCGTAGGAGGATGAGGGGTGAAATTTTCGAAGTGTATAAAATCATGAGCGGAATAGATCGGGTAGACGCACAGCATCTCTTTCCCAGAGTAGGGGAATCGAGAACCATGAGGTTCAAGGTGAAGGGGGAAAGATTTAATAGGAATCTGAGGGGCAACTTCTTCACACAAAGGATGGTAGGTGTATGGAACGAGCTGCCAGAGGAGGTGGTTGTGGCAGGAACTATCGCAACGTTTAAGAAACATTTAGACAGGTACATGGATAGGTACACTCCTGCACCTATTTTCTATGTTTCTATGATAGGACTGGTTTATGTGCCAAACACTGGCAGGTGGGAAAAGTGTAGACGGGACATGTTAGGCGGTGTGGGCAAGTAATGCCGACGGGCCTGTTTCCACTCTGTAAGACTATGACTACGAGTACGTGCTCTTTCCCCTCCCTCCCTCGTCATTGAACCCACCCTGTCCTATTAGAGCCTTCAAGGTCAATTATTAAAATGCCTGCCACTGACCAGCATGAGATCACATAACGGAGCAGAGATTGGGAATGTGTGTGCCTGGAATGCTCAGCACCTCCTCACGCAGTGTGGTTTATCTACACTGTCATTCATGCTTCAACTTTCAAGGGCGAACTGTTCTATTAAAAGATGTACTTCAACCGCACAAGTTTGGTGGGAAAGCAAAACCTTATGGATCAGAATGGGCATTTTACCACTTATGTGGTCAGAAGGCCCGGCTGTGGAACTAACCCACTGTACAGTGGAAGCTGATAATAGGGGGAATATTCAGGGTGCTGAATGAGAGAGCAAGACCCTGTGCTGGGGAGATCCAACCCTGAGGCTCTTGGGCAAGTAGACACAGTAACTATTTCAGATGCAAGGGGTGTGAACTCAGCTGGTTTTGGAGAGAAGGCAAAAGCCTCAGTTTACAAGCAGAAGGTTGCCGGGTTTAGCCAAAAGTGACCTCGGGATCTTTGACTTGAAGAGGGCAGTGGCAGATAAACAAGGAGAACATAACATAACATATTGGGCTGACATTGTTATACTGATACTTTACATGTTGTTGGAAGCCGTGAAAACAAAGTCAGTAGAAAGCATGTGCAAAGAGCAACTGTTCTACTGCCTGTTTGCTGAAGGTAGCTTAAAATAGCATGGCAGGGAGGTTTGTGCAGGGGCAGTGATGTTTCAATGATCCATAAACCCCTGAGTCAGTACTTACAGTATGATTGAGAAGTGTTGGTTTTGTGCTATGATATTTGATACCAATCAGATGTAAAAATATTACAACGATATAACTAACATCTATGGCTGCCCCATGTACAGTAAGAAACAAGGTTAGAAAAATAAATGGCCTTCCACTTGCACTCATGAATCAAATTCGGCCATGTCACAACTACAGGTAGCTTTTAAAGAGTTTCAGCAATTTTGAGATGGCATTTTTAATTTATACGTTAAGGTGAAGGGGAAAAGATTTAATAGGAATCTGAGGGGTGCTGGGTGTATAGAACGAGCTGCCAGAGGATGTAATTGAGGCAGGGACTATGCCAACGTTTAAAGAAACAGTTGGACAGGTAAATGGATAGGCCAGGTTTGGAGGGACATGGGCCAAACGCAGGCAGGTGGGACTAGTGTAGATGGGTCATAGGGGGCCGAAGGGCCTGTTTCCATGCTGTATCTCTATGATTCTTTAGCTGTGAGACCTGATATATGAACTCAAAATGCAAAGTAATAAAATCATGACCAAACAAGGCTAACTTAAGAAGCATTCAACATGATGCACACTTGCATTCTGGTTTGCACATGCATGCATGTGGACATACAACAGTCGTGGATGTTGAGTGAAGTAACTGGTTTATATGGGCCAAAGATCACTTGTGAATAAGAGAACTGCATCAATGGCACTGAGCTGATGGCAATTTCTCTCAGCTCCTTACAGCTTCTATGTAAAACACATGACATCTATGTCATGCCAACAGCATGTGATCCCGTGTGTATAGGCTGCCAAATAAACTAGACTTGCTCACCACTGAAAAATGCTCCATTCCACTTACTGTTACCCACACTGCAGGAACTGCCAGAACTTAATGAACGCAGAATTATTTTTATTCAAAAAGGGCAGAAAAACCCCACTTTATTCCAATAAAGGAAACATAATACTTTAAGAAACATAGAACAGTGGAATGCAGCAACAGGCCCTTTGGTGTACAATGTTTGTGCAAACATGAAGCCTAGTTAAACTGATCTCATCTGCCTGTACATGATCCATATCCTTCTATTCCTTGCACTTCCACGTGCCTAGCTGAAAGCCATCTTAAACGTCACTATTGTATCTGCCCCCTACACCACGCCTGGCAGTGTGCTCAAGCCCCCCACCATCCTCTGTGTAAAAGAGTTGCTCCGTATATCTCCATTAAAACGTACCCCTCTCACCTTATACCTATGCCCTCTTAATAACTCACTTACTGCCTATCATGCCTCCTGGCATGCAGGGCAGCAACGAAGGTCCTCCACCCAGTAGTGTTGATTCCTTCAGATGCTGTTTCCATAACATATTTGTTTTACGAGACAGGGTGGTTAGCCCTGTGTTCAACCTCCAACCTGCAGGACCAGTGGATCGCTCTTCGTCTCGCCTCTACCTCTCCAGCATGGGAGACCCTAACAGGAGACGAATCTCCCACTGGCATAGCTCTAGGGGTCACTGAGACACACAAGCTCCCCGACCACGACAAGCTTGCAATCCAACCGGGAGCTATGCCCTCGAGTGATGGACATTTCCACCCTGGGAAAAAGGTTGTGACTGTCTACCCTATCTCTGCCTCTCATAATTTTATATTCATCCATCAAGTCTCCCCTCAACCTCGGACATTCCAGTGAAACTAAACTAAACTTTAATTTAAAAGGCCAGACTGCAGCCACTTTACCTGGTTAACGGTTGTTCCCACACTTCCTTGTAATACCATCTGCAACATCTTGGCATCAGCTGGATCCTGGTGTGTGGCAAAAGCTAACTCCTGAGTCTTCTTTTGCAAGTCCTCGATCGCGACTTCAATTGGAATTAATATAATCTGAAAATAGGAGAAATGGGAAAAGGGAATTGATCAGATCCTGTCCGGAAAGGCTTTAAAAATAATTTCTTGCATTTGTGGCGCAACGGTAAAGTTGCTGCCTTACAGCACCAGAGACGCGGGTTCGATCCTGATTACGGGTGCTGTCTATACAGAGTTTGCACGTTTCCCTTGTAACCGGGTGGGTTTTCTTCAGGTGCTCCAGTTTCCTCACACACTCCAAATACATACAGGTATATAGATTAATTGGCATTAGTAAAATTATTAATTGTCCCTAGTGTGAAGGACAGTGTTAATGTACGGGGTGATCGCTGGTCGGCGTGGTCTTGGTGGGCCGATGGGCCTGTTTCCGCGCTGTATCTCTAAAGTCTCCTTGATGATAACCCATGATAATCAAATGCAGGATACAGACAACAGTTATCTTGATAGGTATCACGAGTGGAAGACTCAATACAAGTCCCTGTTTAGACCCAAGGAGCTGTAGATGCTGGAATCTTAAGTGAAACACTGGAGTAATTTAATGAGTTAGGCAGCATCTGTGGAGGGAATGGGCAGGCGATGTTTCAGGTCAGAAACCTTTTCAGACTTTGTAGAAACAAAGAACTGCAGATGCTGGTTTCTACTAAAGATGGACACAAAGTGCTGGAGTACAGAGATGTGTAGGAAGCAATTGCTGCAGATGTTGGTTTATATCGAAGATAGACACAAAATGCTGAAGTAACTCAGCAGGACGGTCAGCATCTATAGCGAGAAAGAATGGGCGACATTTGGAGTGAGTTTCAGTTTAGTTTATTGTCACGTGTACTGAGGTACAGTGAAAAGCTTTTGTTGCGTGCTATCCAGTCAGCAGAAAGACAATACATGATTGCAATTGAGCCATTGACAGTGTATAGATACATGATAACGGAATGACGTTTAGTGCAAGGTAAAGCCAGCTAAGTGCGTCCGATCAAGGATAGTCTGAGGGTCACCAAAGAGGTAGATAGTAGTTCAGCACAGTCTGAAGAAGGGTCTCGACCTGAAACGTCACCCATTCCTTTGTAACTGAAAGCCACGTTGGAACGAATATCTTACCTCCTCCTTGTGAATGACGTTGATCCTGGTTTTGATGTAGGGGAAGGCGTGCGAGGTGGTGAGGATAGTCTTCCGCTTGTACTGCTCGTGCAGGTCACCGTGAGCACGGCCGTCTAACGTGAAGGGCGTGCAGTACATGAAGCAGCGCAAGTTATAGTTCTTGTCAAAGTAAGTGATGCGGTCTTTCAATTCGTAGGTGTCGAAGAACGGTTCAACATACGTGATCTGGATATATGCCTGGAAAGAAACATGGACACTTCCTAATGGTTACAAACTTTGCAAGTTAAAACAATGATGAAGGATAATCCTCCAGATCAGCATCATCCCACATTCCCGTCACATTCTTCCTCTCTCCATCTCTGTTCCTGTCAGTAACTCTGGTAGTGAATGCTTTAACCTCTCCACATTCTTCTCCCCTATTTCCTAATCCTCCTGCATCTCTCTTCGATAATTCAACAATTCAATGATACTTTATTGAGTGAGTTTCCTGATGAGTTTCATTGTCTGTAACTCGTTTTCATCTAGCCCACAGCTAAGAAGGGTTTGTTTCCAATATCATTGCTACTTTTTTGCATACGTTTCATTCATTTGGGGATCATGACAGAAGCCTCCTCGCGGCGATCCCTGGAAGCAAAGATTCCTGGAAGCAAAGCTCCTCTAGAATCTTTGCCTGGAAGTGACGACACAATGCACTCTGTGACGCGTCGGGCGACAATTCTGTCAACGTGTAGGACAACGACAGAAGCCAACAGCGAACGACATCGTCTGATACACGAGCGACCGAACGAACGATTCATTTGTTGGAAACGTCTATATCATTGTCAATATCTCTCGCTTCCCTTTCCTCTGACTCTCAGTCTGAAGAAGGGTCTCGACCTATTCCTTTTCTCCAGAGATGCTGTCTGGCCCGCTGCGTTACTCCAGCTTTTTGTGTCATACTTTATTGTCACATGTACCCAAGTACAGTGAAATGCTTTGTTTTGCGTACAACCCGGTAAAATCATACAGCAGATCTCAGCTAGGCAGTACACAAGTGTCGCCACGTTTTGGCGCTGACACAGTTACAAACGTTCACCAAACATTCCTATTTACTGTCTCTCCCCCCCCCCCCCTCCCGCACCCCCCAGCCCTGGGTCCCTCATCATTTTTGATGGGCTCCCCCTGCCGGGTCCCCTTCATTTTCAGTGCCACCTCCCTGCTGAATTCCCCTTCGTTCTCAGTAGCCCCCCCGACCAGGTCCCCCTTATATAATACACTTAACAGCTCGACAACTATTTTCTCCTGTCCCTTCATTTACAAGCACAGAGCAGCAGCAGGCGAAGGTGCGGGAGGTCAACCAGTCCTTGAAGACTACTGCCATTTATCAATATGACGGCTGATCTGCCCAGCACTATGTTGTCGCACTAAACCCATATCCCGCAATTCCTTTAACACCCAGAAACCCAACAATCTTGGTTATTAATGAACTCAATGATTGAGCCTCCACAGTCTTCAGGGTTAGAAAATTCCAAAGATTCTTCTGCTGAATTAAGACATTTCTCCTCATCTCAGTCTGAAACCTTTTTTGACTCTGGCTTCGAGATTCCTCAGTCAGGGAAAACATTCTTCCTGCATCTAGCCTGTGAAGTCCTGTACGAATGTTTTCAATTATTCTGATCTCTGGAGAATACAGGACTAGTCGACTCAATCTCTTCTCATATGTAAACCTGCTTTCCCAGCACTAGTTTAGTTTAGTATAGCGATACAGCACGGAAACAGGGCCTTTGGCCCACCGGGTCCACACCGACCAGCAATCCCCGCACATTAACACTATCCTACACCCACTAGGGACAATTTTTACATTTACCAAGCCAATTAACCTACAAACCTGTACGTCTTTGGAGTGTGGGAGGAAACCGAAGATCTCGGAGAAAACCTACGCAGGTCACAGGGAGAACGTACAAACTCCGTACAGACAGCACCCGTAGTCGGGATCGAACCCTGGTCTCCGGCGCTGCCTTCGCTGTAAGGCAGCAACTCTACCGCTGCACCACCGTGACCACCCTACACTTCTTCACTTGCTCTATGCTCAGGATACATTTTTCTGGATAGGGAGACCAAAACTGTACACAATAACTACAGTTGTGGTCTCATTATGATTGTAGCCAAATTTCCTCAAGTTTCTGTATTCAAATCCTTATCCCTTTCTTGTCAATTTCTTGTCAAGTTTCTTATGAACTGTAGAAACAAAGAACTGCAGTGCTGGTTAATACACAAAAGGACACAAGTGCTGGAGTAATACAGCAGGTCAGGCAGCATCTCAGAGAACATGGAAAGGTGATGTTTTGGGTTCAAGGGTCTTGACCCGAAACATCACCTAAAAGGTTCTCAACTGCAACATCTGAGTTTTAACTGCTCAAATGCTATGTACTAGGCCTACAGAGTCATACCACACAGAAAGGGACCCTTTGCCTTACCATACCAGACAGACCATTTTATCTTAGGCTCAAAATGCTGGAGTAACGCAGCAGGACAGGCAGCATCTCTGGAGAGAAGGAATGGACGACATTTCGGATCGAGACCCGACCTGAAACGTCACCCATTCCTTCACTCCAGAGATGCTGCCTGAACTGCTGGGTTATTCCAGCATTTTGTGTCTATCTTCGGTTTAAACCAGCATCTACATTTCCTTCCTACACATCCCGACCATTTTGGCTATCTACGCTAATCCCATTTGTCCGCATTCTTCTACACCTTGCCTATTCATGGCATGAAAGGACGTTGGACTGAGTTAAATACTTGAGCAGCAAATTAATTGTTCATGTTTCCACAGCCAGTAATTTTACCATCCAAGTTGCTATTACCTTGTTAGGGTCCAGTTTGCCTTTGTCGACTGGATTGGAATCTTTGATAATCTCAGCAGCCTCTTCCCCAAACCGGTCTCGGTAGAACTCCTGTCATGGCAAGAACAAGAATGCAATATGGAACCCATTTTACTACAGCGCCAGTAATGCAAGGTTGAAATCTTGTTAAAGGGCTTGTCCCACTGTACGAGGTAATTCAAGAGCTCTCCCGAGTTAAAAAATAAATAAATCAAACTCGTGGTAAGCACGTAGAATGTACGTAGCGGGTACGTCGGAGCTCGGGACGTCTCTTAGCGTCTCGTAACGCTAACGGCAGGTACTCGGGGAAACGCGGTAAGCTCGGGAAGATTTTTCAACATGTTGAAAAAAAACCATGTCGATTTTTCAACGTGTTGAAAAATGTCCACGAGAGCCCCGAGTACCTGCGAGCGGCTATTACCGTAAATCTCCGAGTTCGAATCAGGGGAAACTCGGGAGAACTCTTGAATTAGCTCGTGCAGTGGGACATCAGCATCAGCAAAGCGGGGCAATAAAAACGACAGGCTTTGCCACTGTTGCACATAGCAGGGAAGTGCTAAATTCCAGTTCAACTCCAACACCAAGCAATTCTCGCAGATCCATCACAACTCCATTCGCAGCAGCACGTTATATCCTTCGAACCAAAGCGCTATTCTCAACCTTCTATAGGAAGACAACTGTCCTCAGTCACCCTACACTGACAGAAGCAGAGTACCGATACTGTGGGGGCATTCCCAGTATACACACACTCTTCAATTAAAATCGCAATAGTTAGAATTTTTTAAGTCTCAAGTTATAAAACTGTAAGAGATATAGACTTCACTTGTGCCTCACTGGAAGGATTCTCATTCCAAGTAAAAGGTCACATGTTTCAGCCCCACTCCAAAACATATCACATGGAAAGTAAACAGAAACCAAATGGATGCCAAATTCCCATTGTGCTATGTCTGAAGAAATACGATGGAGTTTGCCCTACAATCTTGGCCAATATTTATCACTCAATCATCAGCACTTAAACTTTATCTTGCTGATAACACTGCTGTTTTATGTGCAAATCAGCTGTCAGGCTTCCTATGATACAAGCGTAACGACATTTTACAAATAATTATTTGGCTGAAAATGTTTAAACATTACGTTAAATAAAAATCACACACGCGAGAACCTTTTAAAAAAAAATGCTCATAGATTTGCAGAAAGGGAGTAGTTTGAACCAGTACGTAAAAGTGATCCACCTAGTTCCACTGACCCAATCTTTCCATACACATCTACAAAACTTTCCTTTCAGATACTTATCCAGTTCACTTTCGAATATCATACTGGAATCTGCTTCCATTGTTACTTCTTGCAATGTGTACCAGGCCTGAACGGCTCATTGTGTAAAAAAGGATGTCAGGGGTTATGGGGAGTAGGCAAGAGAGTGGAGTTGAGAGGGAAAGATTGAATGGCGGAGTTGACTTGATGTGCCGAATGGCCTAATTCTGCTCCTATAACTTACGAAAATGTTTTCCTCATATCAATTTTGATTCTTTTGCTAATCATCTTTATTCTCTCTCTTGACTCTCCACATGGATAGATTCTCTCTGTCTACTCCCTCTGCACCACTGCATGTTTTTAAATATCACAATCAGATGCCCATGTAACCTTCTTGGTTAGTCCTTAGTCAATCCACATAATTAAATTCCATCATCACCAAAATCATTTCAGTAAATTTCTTCTATACATTCTTGCAAGCTTCCTGGAAACATTCACATGATATACATATGCCCCTAGGTCTCTTTTCTCTTGCACCCCTTCGTTTAGTTTAGTTTAGTTTATTGTCACATGTACTGAGGTACATGGAAAAGCTTTTGTTGCATGCTAACCAGTCATCAGAAAGACAATACACGATTACAATCGAGCTATCCACGGTGTACAGATACATGATGAGGGGGATAACGTAAATGACGTTTAGTGCAAGATAAAGTCCAGTAAAGTCCGTTTAAAGAAAGTCCAAGGGATTCCAATGAGGTAGATAGTAGTTCAGGGCTGCTCTCTAGTTGTTGGTAGGGTGGTTCAGTTGCTTGATAAGACCTGGGAAGAAACTGTCCATGAATCTGGAGGTAAGCGTTTTCACACTTCTATACCTCTTGCCTGATGGGAGAGGGGAGGAGGGGGAATAGCCAGGTTGGGACTGGTCCTTGATTATCCTGCTGGCCTTGCCGAGGCAGCATGAGGTATAAATGGTCAATGGAAGGGAGGTTGGTTTGTGCAGGAACAGTGTACTCTAATTTATCCTGCCTCTTCCAGTAAAATCAAACACTGTATTTCTCAGCACTAAGATTCACCTGCCACCTATCTGCCCATACACCAATCTGGTGCTATCCCCTACATCTGTTACTATCTTCTTTATTGTACACTACACATCCATGTATTGCATCATTGTCAAGTATGAGAATTGTACAGTCTGAAGTCTGAATCAGTCTGAAGAAGGGTTTCGGCCCGAAGCGTTACCTATTTCCTTCGCTCCATAGATGCTGCTGCACCCGCTGAGTTTCTCCAGCATTTTTGTGTACCTGAGAATTGTACGTACATGTTCAGGTCGCGAAGGAAAGCAATGGTGCTACAGATTCCTGGGCAACTTTACATAGGCACAAAAAGCTGGAGTAACTCAGCAGGTCACACAGCACCTCTGGAGAAAAGGAATCGGTGACGATTCGGCTCGAGACCCTTCTTCAGACCTATTCCTTCTCTCCAGAGATGCTGCCTGACCCGCTGAGTTGCTCCAGCTTTTTGTGTCTATCTTCCGTTTAAATCAGCATCTGCAGTTTCTTCCTACACACCTGGGCAACGTTATGATGGATTTGGCGAACCCACTCACCTCAAGTCGGTATGAAATCTCCGCCAGTTTGGTGATCGAGGGCTCCTTATAGACAAATTCTTGCTCATCCAGATCTCCAATCTTACAACCGTAGAAGCCCACCCGGAAATAAGTCCCAAACATCCTCTTTGTGACCTGCGGAAATGTTTGAGGAAAGACCGTTAACATATGTCGTAGCAATTCATTCAATCCTCCACCTAACCTCTGCTCTGCTCTTATTTTGCACTGGTTAGTTAAAGATGTCAGTGGTTCAAGAAAAAAAGCAGCCTGAATTTAAGTGCAGTTATTCAAAAGCAGCCTCACAAAATGGATACAGATTGCAACTTGATGTTAACATACATTATATTTGATCAGACCTCAGACTTTCCTTGAAAGGTCTTCATTAGTTTTGTTTTACCTTGTTAAAATAATCTCACCTCAGATTAATTGCATATATTAACTCTTCCACCTGGCAGGGTGCTCCTTCAGAAGACTGTTACCTAATGTAGCAGCATGCATTTTTTAATTTCCCACACACTCATCCTAAACTTTACCCAAATGTTCCAAATTTGGAGCTGCGTTTGTAACGTCTGGTGTCTAATATCCAGAATGAAGTTGTCAAGTCTGAGGCCGGTTGGTCACTCATATCACTGTGGAAAATAATTTGACATAAATAGACACAACAGCTAGGAAATCGTAAGAGAAACATCGGTATCTCGTGTTGCCAATTTAGAATAGCAACTCATGACATGGTGAGGTCAGATCATATGCTGGAATAGTACAGAAATATTTGTACCCTACTGAGCATCAATTGAGTTGAGTTGTGGTACAGATTGAAAGCAAAAGGTAGAAGGACACACCATTGAAGCACCATCACCAATATTGAAGATGGAGGGAGAGGGTTAGCGAGTGGAACTGACCGGGAACAGGGAGTTGTGAATGGCAATGCTTCACAGTTCAGATTAGAGATGCAGGATGGAAACACACTGACCATCGATCACCCATTCATACTAGGTCGAAGTTATCCCAGTTTCTCATCTACTCCCTACATACTAGGGGCTATTTACACAGACCAATTGACCTATAAACCTGCACAATTTTGGGGATGTGGGAGGAAACCCACGCAGTCACAGAGAGAATGCGCAAACTCCACACAGTGGGTTGTATGGAGATGAACCCGGGTCTCTGACGTCATGAGGCAGCAGCTCTACCAGCTGTATTGTAGATGATGAGTTGTACTTCCTATAGGTGGCAGAGCGGTCTCTGCCACCTATAGGAAGTACAACTCATCATCCAATATTGTGAGGGTAGGCTTCCTTCATCCATAGTTTAGTTTAGTTTAGAGATACAGCGCGGAACAAGGCACTTTGGCCCACCGGGTCCGCGCCGACCGGCGATCCCTGCTTATTAACACTATCCTACACACACTAGGGACCATTTTTACCTTTGCTAAGCCAATTTACCTACATACCTGTACGTCTTTGGAATGTGGGAGGAACCGAAGATCTCGGAGAAAACCCACGTGGTCACGGGGAGAACGTACAAACTCCGTACAGACAGCACGTACAAACTCCGTACAGGTCTTCGGGCAGCAACTCTACCACTGCGCCACCAAATTGACACAACCCTATCTTTCAACACTTCAACTTTACCTGTGTGTGATCTGTAGATCCAACAGGCCAACTCAATCCTGCACCGTATCACAGCTTTGGACTGTGGGGGACACCCACTCTAATTTGAGACAACTATTAATTGGCTTCATATCACAGGACACTCAAGGTAGCAGATAGATCACAGCGTTCTGGGAGGGCTTCACATCAAGTTCCACTGATGAAAGGCTGATATTTAATACATCGAGGGAGCTTCGAAATTTCTTTAATGCTACTCCATCAAAAGTAGAAACCACCTTTCCAGCTGAAAGGTCAGGTAGCAAACTCTATGAGAGAATTTTGAAAATCAAAGAAATCTAACAGAATTGGAAGCTGAATGCCAGAATTGCTAGAATGCCAGAAGCATTTATGTAATTGTCAGTTCATTTTAAGTAATCTTGGGTGCAAATTATATCTTTAAAATCACAGTAAATTAATAAAATATAGCAACTTACCACAAGGTATAACGAGAGGACAATGTGATCGGCAGCAAATGCAGTAAAAGAGAAAGCAGATAGAAAGAATAATTAACTGGTAGGCTAAACACCGATTACTCTTATATGTACAGGCTACAGGAGGTCTCCTGTGACACCACAGTCATAGCACTGCTGCATGGAAAGTGTGAGATTCATGACCAATTATAATACAGACACACATTTCATTTAAGTTAATTCCTCCCACAGCCCACCGTTAAATATGCCTCAACATAATTCCTGCTGAATGAGCAGACGACCAAGTCCCAAGCAGGCGTTCAGGCTTCACTTCCTGCTGTTGGGAAGTTAGGCCATGCTCTTCAGAGAGATGGCATTTTAAGCATAGACCATATTTAATTCAGGCTCGCAGCAGCAGTTTCATCACAGTGGATGTCATCAGGAAACTCCCTGACCAAGAATACAAGGGGAACTTTGTTTTACTCAAACATTGGTGGAACACACACCGTTCACATCACAAAGCGCAGGCATCTACACTTGGGTCTGAAATCAGTTTTCAACAAGTGCACATTGCAACCCCAAGAAAAGCATGCCAGGGTCCCCGGTGAGCACAATGTCTGCAATAACATCCTCAGACTGAAATACAACGCAGTCACTCCCTGAACCTTTACCCTCAGCTCCTCCAATTTCTAATATTCTTGGGTTGAGGTCATCAGAAGTGAAGGATGCAACTTTACAAAAGCACATCTCCACCCCACAAAGCTCACTTTGTTCAGAATCATATTTAAATGAAATATAGACATACATCAGTAGTCTATAAAAGGGCTGGGCACAAACATGTACAATCTAAGGTTCAAAATGAACCAAAAGATCTTCTGCAGAACATCTGTGACTGCGTAGGCCTTGGACTCCATCTGAACCATTTATCAGATGATAATTAGTAATTACTCCATTGCCCTTTAAACCAGCAGTTTCTGGAGGTGGGATGAAGGTGAGTCAGCAGCTTAATAAAAGAAAGCAATGAACTGCCTGCCTAATGCTCAATTCTGACTTAAAACCTCCTGGTTTCGCTCAATATACTGAAAATAAATAAAACCTGCAGATATTGAAATCTAATTCCTGGAAATATTCAGCAGTCAGGCTGCATCTGTGGGACGCAAATCAGGGCTAATGTTTCAGGTCAAAAAACCTTCATCGGAATTCCTCAATAAATTGCAGCTTTCAGCAGGTCACAGTCAAACAGGATGGAACCAGGCTCTTCGGCTCAGCTTGCCCAAGATGGGAACCACTGCACCTGACAGCTGCAGGTTAAAGAGTTTGCAAGCTAAGGACAACGGCTTTTATATATTTAGTTTGCTCACATTCCCACACAGCCATAATCAGGTGACAATCTTTTCTAACACATCTCAGACCTGGATCAAATCTCACGGAATGTTATTTCATGAGAGTTTAAATCAATTCAGAATTTAATTCAAGTCAAGAGAGTTTATTGTCATGTGTCCCAGATAGGACAATGAAATTCTTGCTGCAGCACAACAGAGTATTGTCACTTCATCCCTTTCTTAGTCAAGTTGATTTTTTTCCCTGAAGTTTGACGACATAATTTTCAAAAGCTCAGAAAAGAGAACTCAGCAAACTGACTTCTCTGTCCCACTTCCACCTAATTGACAGGACTTCTGCAGTTATGCTGGCCGGTGTTCTGCAAACACAACACGTGCATGCCGTGATGGGGGTTACTTGGTTATAATATGGCTTGTGTGCAAGAATTATGACTTGTGATCCATTGAGAAACAATCAGTCAGCAACACAGAATGATCACGGAACGATTAGGCAATGCAATATTAGCAGCTTTCAGGCAGCCTTCTGCATGAAATTATTCTCTGAAGAATACAGAGGCACGCTCTATGAATCCTTAATGAGAGCTCATTTTTCCACCCCCGAAAACATGTGACTGGACAAACAAACACCTGATATTCTGCAAAAAACTTGAGAATTCCCATTATTTCCGATCCGAGCCACTCTCCCGAATCTGAGACGTGGGGGAGTGCAGCCAGCATTGGATATGCCAATGATGTCTCCATCACGATACTGCTCCCCATCAGCCTGGGTTAGCTGTGCACATAGGACTTGCCTTTCTTCTTTCAAAGCTGCAAATGATGTCAACCTTTTGACAGGTGACCTGAGGGATGAAATGCATAACTTTCAAGGGATACCCAAATGCAGATATATATCTGAGGCTGGGTTCAAACTCGTTCTTTGGCAGTGTGCTCCAACCCTTCTCTCTCAGTCATTCCAAGCCAATTAACCTACAAACCTGTACGTCTTTGGAGTGTGGGAGGAAACCTGAGCACCCGGAGAAAACCCACGTGGTCACAGGGAGAAGGTACAAACTTCGTAGACAGCACCCGTAGTCAGGATGGAACCTGGGTCTCTGGCGCTGTAAGGCAACAATACCGCTGCACCATAGAACTACATCTGCTTAAGTCTCCTTTGTCTGCGCACAAGCTCTGGAAACTCTTTACTCATGATGAAGGTGGTATATGAGGACAGCATACAGTCATCTCATTCTGCCACTGTAGATTGCTGACAACAGCTCTACAATCTCACATGAGAAGCATAGCAATAGAAGTCATAGTCATACAGCTTGGAAACAGGCCCTTCGGCCCAACCTGTCCACACACCGACCAACATGTCCCATCTGCACTAGTCTCACCTGCCTGCATTTGGCCCATATCCCTCTAGACCTCACCTATCCATGTACCTGTCTAATTGTTTCATAAACATTGCAATAATCCCTGCCTCAACCTCTGTTGGGTAGGAACTAGGGTATGGGAGAGTTAGTCAGGATGGAACATCAACGATAAGTCAGTTATTAGACAAATTAAGACAACCTCTTTAAACTATAAGTGAAAGGTCCCTAGAGCTGATTTTCCACTGATTCAAACCAGAAAAGTATATACAAGGAGGGACACACATAGAATGGAGGAAATCATTGAAAGAAGGATAAGAATAGAACCAAAAGGTATAAATGAGCTTTCATTCATCCCTCCCACCTGGACAACAGAGGGCTGCCTGAAGTGATGCTGGATGTCTAACTCAGAGTTAGCTGATGAAACATTAGTGACAACATGGGAGTAGTTCCCTGCTACAGTGTGCGCCATCTGCTCATGTGACACAGGCCGTGACATGCAAAAGCTCTATCACTGTACAAACAATGCAATCCACACCAGGTCCATGCGCCTACCTCCCAGCCAGAGCTCTGCATGTGGACAGAGAGGGGTAAGGGGAGAGGTAAGGCAAAAGAGAGACAACATTTACTAATCAATGAACGGTCAAACAGATCCAAGGCTGAGCACACAGTTTTGAGCTGCAGAGCGTTGCAATCGATATGTTTGTTTTCAGGCGTGTGTTTTATAAAATTAATCTGGTGCAGAATCTTAAATAACAATAGAGAGTGTGAGTGGTGCATATCTGAAAATGTCACAAATCCAGCAAGCACCATGACAAACGAAGATCTCGGGGATCTACGCATCAGTCAGTCACGGTGACAGGAATGCAATCAGTGACTTTGAGGGGAATGTGTCAGTGTTGTGAGGGGTACACAGTCAGTGGCTGTGAAGGCGATCCTGTCATTCAATGACTGTGAAGGGTATGGAGAGTTAGTCAGAGACTGTGAGGAGTACACAGCTACAGTGAGAGGGTACAGTCAGTCAGCAACTGTGAGGGGTATCCTATCATTCAGTGACTGTGAAGGGTACACTGTAATGGATACACAGTCAAAGTCGGCATGATAGTGCAGTGTACGCAGTTAAATACACCATCACGGTCAGATATATACGCCAGTTGTTATTATAAGGACTACAAATCAACAATGACATAGTAAGGAATGCAGTCAGTCAGTCATTATCTCATGCAATCACATGACCCAATGTCACCGTGAGAGGTGAACACCAGCCAGCCTCATCAAGAGGGTACATGTCAGTCAAGCTCATGATGAAGGGTACCCGTCAGCCAGTCAGTTAATCCCTGTGAAGGGATCTGATCAATATGTCTGGTACAGGAAAAGCATTAGTGCAAGTTGCACACTCTGTTTATATGTCACACACCACCACAGCAAGGGGGCACTGTACGTTCTTTTTGATTCTCTGTGCATTTAGCATTTTCCCCTTCATCAACAGATGATGAGAGAGCCCTATCCGAGACCAATACCTACATGACCAAGTTAACCCAACAGATCCTTCCATCTCCCCCATTCACCCTGATGTACAATGGATAGCAACCCCATCGAGTTGGGTTAATTTTGCCAGGGTGCTTCATGTCTGAATGGGTTATACTATGTTTGATTGCAAAACAATGGAGCAGAACATTTTAAAAACAATATTCCAATGTTGCACCCATCTCCACCTCGTCACTCAGCTGAGCTGTACTTGAATCCTTCAACAACTCCACAGGAAGAGCCAATTAATATCAGCCAGGACTTAAACGTGGGGTTCCTGGAGTTGACTCAAAATAATTTTAAATGGAGCTCTAACTTCCATTGTTGCTTTGACAGATCCTCTTATTGAGGCTTGGGAAGCTGACTGTGAGCCCGACTCATGCAGCAGCTCATTTAACACATGGAAGAGAGTGCGTGTGCACCACCTTGTGGCAGGGCTTGGGATCTACAAGCCCAGAAGTGCGGCTTTTTAAATCTGTCCACAGTATTTTCTTTGTGTTGCACTGCACGAGTGCCAGTGAAGGATCAGAATGCTGCAGCAAGTTTCCGTATCTCTGGTTGCTGGCTTTGTAAAAAGTGTGTGCAGTCAAATTCATTCATTTGCCTATCAAAATCTGTAGCACATCTATCTGCCCATCCTTCTCCTGAGGCAATTCTTGGGCATCGAGAAGACAGTTTAGTGGACCCGGAGGTGACTGATGAGGCCGATGTGGGAAATGCAGATTTCCCCCACAGATGAGGAAGAAAGTGCAAGACAGGTGGGCAGGTATTTGTGAGGTGTTGCCGTTTACACTGGGCATCTGTGTTTTATTAACACACGGGGGTCATTTACTTAAGGTGCAGGAAGGAACTGCAGATGCTGGTTTCAACCAAAGAGAGACTCAAAAAGAGTTACTCAGCGGGACAGGGAGCATCTTTGAAAAAGGATCTCGACCTGAATCGTCACCCACTCCTTCGCCCCAGAGATACTCCAGCTTCTTGTGTCTATCCTATTTACTCAAGGTTTGAGTAAAAAAATCTCCTTGCTCTCCCTCCTGTGGTTTTCCTCCAAATCCCTGGATGGTTTACTTTCTAACCTTGTGTATCTGCTTTTGGTGGCTTTGCTGGTAATGCTTGCAACTGGCATGTTCTCCCCAATCTCTCCACTTCCCTCTTTACCTGAAATGTTTCTTAAAACTTACATAATATCTCCTAACATGGTTTGGTATACACCTTTGTTTTGTGTCACTTCTCCAAAACAGCTTGAGTTCACCAGTTTAAAATTGCTGTTCTGGTTAAAATCCCTATGCTTAAAAATTGTTAGGTGTTCAAGAAACTGTACTAATTTGACTCTCCAATGCATAGGCTAGTGCTGATCTAATATTGCGTGATTTAGGGAGAGTGATTTGGGGAAGAGGCAAAGGCATGGGTGAGGCTCTTTCCACAATTGCGTGAGAAGGTAAGGAGGGAAGCTCCACTTGCAAAGCACAGCAACCAACTCACAGGAAGCACTAACCAACACTAAAGGCAGACTCTCTCCTATCTTATTTTAATGTGAACTTTGGGAAGGGCAATGAAAGTGGAGTAAAGTAGATTGGTTGAGAATATCTTTAGTCGGAGGGTGGTCAATCTGTGGAAGTCATTGCCACAGACGGCAGAGGAGGCCAAGTCAATGGGTCTTTTTAAGGCGGAGATTGGCACATAATTAATTGGTATTTGATTGGTGTCAGGGGTTATGGGGAGAAGGCAGGAGAATGGGATTGAGGGAAAAAATAGATTGAAGGCTCAATGTGCCGAATAGCCTACTACTACTCCTATGTCTTATGAACTTAATTTTCCAGCCCAGTCCTTACCGTTAAAAATATTCAGCACATTTGACAAACATGTTTCACACACACACACTCCATTTCCTAAAAAGGCAGCTACTGTGTGCACGTCCAATACCTGATTAGAGATTTTGTTGAAAGCATCCTGTAGTTTCCCGTGGATTGTTGCCAGTTTCTTACTATCCCGGTTGGCTTCATGAATTGGAATCAGGATCTTGTAAACTTCATTCACAGCTTCGTACATCCCAGCCTGGCGGGGATAAAAGAAAGATCAGCCATTCAGTCTTGGGACTGCGCATTGGGATAGGGGTTGCTGATTTTTTTTCCAACAGTGAATTCATTTGGGAGTATTAGAGCAAATGGTTTTTTCATCCTTAAAAACTGCAGAAAACCAGGACAGGCTAAAATTTGTGCTGGAGACAGTCTGCCAAGGTAGATCACCATTATGTATCAACCTGACGGAGTCTACGTCTGAAGAAGGGTCTCAACCCGAAATATCACCTTTTCCTTTTCTCCAGAGATGCTGCCTGACCCGCTGTGTTACTCCAGCGTTTAGTGCCTGTACTACATATCTACTCCATGGTTTTAGAAAATGACATTCTGCCTGAAGAGATTAGTGTTACAAGGAGTACTTCCTTCACATGTTTATACATGAAGGATGTTTATATATCTTGAAAATCTCGGCTGGTAGTTTAGAAAGTACTCTCTGGGCAGAGGGCTTGTTGGTTCAGAAGTAACGATGTCAATAGGTAGCCGCATCAAACAAAAGCATGTAAGATTTTTTGGCCTTCCATCACAGCAATGTGATGGATGTTTATGTAAAATATGTTGTGTCTTGGGTCTATTTGTTTGTAATGTATGGCTGCAGAAACGGCATTTCGTTTGGACCTCAAGGGGTCCAAATGACAATAAATTGAATTGAATTGAATTGAATTTTCCTATAAAGGAACAATCAGATTGGGCAGGAGAACAGGAGGAAGCGATGAATCAGGAAGGCTGGAAGTATCACCAAAGATGCCTCCGACTCTGGCTATTCTCTCTTCCACCTTCTGGGAGAAGATACGGGTTTAAAAGCCCCGATGTATAGACTTAAGAGCATCGTCTTCCCCACTGCTATCAGACTCCTGAACCAATCACCTCTTTTAATGGTGCAATGGTACTTTATAGTCACTTGTACCTAGGTAGTGTCATAGAGTCATTTAAAACATACAGCAAGAACACAGGCCTTTCTGCCCAACTCATCCATGCCAACCAAGATCCCCCATCTAAAGCTAGACCTCTTTGCCCCCCCATTTTGCCCATTCATTCATTTTACAACCGTTCCCATAGGTGCTGCCATGTACTCTTTACTCTTAACTCCACCTCATTCAGTTATTCTGCAATTGCACTTCAGTTTTTTTTGCACTACTTCAGATCACACTACAAACTTGCTGTTCTGAATTTGTCATAGAGTGATGCAGCGTGCAATCAGGCCATTCGGCCCAACATGTCCCAGCGGCACTAGTCCCACCTGCCCACGCTTGGTCCATATCCCTCCAAACCTGTCCTATCCATGTACCTGTCCAACTGTTTCTTAATCGTTGGGATAGTCCCAGCCTCAACTACCTCCTCTGGCAGTTTGTTCCATACACACACCACCATTGTATTATACAATAAACTATTCTTCATTTATTCTTATTGAGGGAAATGGAAGGAGTGAAGTACCAGACGCAGGAAGAGAGATAAAGTTGGACAAAATGCAAGACTCTACGACTATGATTCCAAGAGAAAAATAAAGTTACATTTACAGAATTAGCATAAAATTCCAATCAAGAGGGGGAAAGAGGCAAACCATATTAACGTACCATCGTAAAGGATGCTGCTGCTTGTTCTAGCAATCCTACCAGGCCAGCTTCTGTGAAATATTTCCCAGCACAAATTCCTTCTTCATCTGGAGAAAGAACGTCATCCGATACAGCCGATTCTTCAAGGACGTTTGATGATATATTCTTTATGGAGAGAAGTACGTAAAATTACAAATGCAAGTTTTTTCCTGGGCTAAATTTAAACATGTTGAAGCATATCACAGACACCCACCATTTTAAATGATGGCCTTCCTCACTCTATTCTCTGCAGACTTAAGGTAATCTAAACTTTGATCCCAACCATAACATACCATTCAGCCATCCCCATGTGGTAGCCCCCATCTAAACAACTTACAATAGACAATAGGTGCAGGAGTAGGCCATTCGACCCTTCGAGCCATTAAATTAGATCATGGATGATCATCCCCAATCAGTACCCCGTTCCTGCCTTCTCCCCATATCCCCTGACTCCGCTATCTTTAAGAGCCCTATCTACCTCTCTCTTGAAAGTATCCAGTGAACCGGCCTCCACCGCCCTCTGAGGCAGAGGCATGGAATTGAAAATCCTTAATCTAGTTTCCAAATTCCTCTGTGGGTTTCTGTTTTCTTTCTCTATAAACTCCTTCAGCCTGAGAATGTTGAGCGTTGCTGAAATTAATCATTTCAATACTGATGATCTTCTCAGATGCCAAGCGCTAAATTCCTCTGTTTTTGTACATCTCTTTCCTTGGACATTTAGGAGGGGCCTTTCAAGTTCAAAACCTTTCCTCAATTCTGACAAAGTTCTGAAACATTAGAGTTATTGTTTCACTTTCTACAGATGCTGCTTGATCTGCTATGTGTTAATAGCATTTTCTATTTTTAGTTTAGATTTCCAGCTACTGCAGCTTTTTGTTCTCCTTTGCGGTTGACCTGTGAAATACTGGGGATATTGAAAGTGTTATCGAACTGAAAGCTGTTCATTGTTCGTGCTATATTAACCACCGCCTCTCAAAAGTTCACATTTTTACCAGATATTCATCAGCTGTGTGGGCAGATCAGATTCTTTCATCAAAAAGCACACAAAACCTCAGTGATGGCAACAGCACCTTACTGACAATATTACAGGCAGTTACTACAGTTATTACAGACAATCTTAAGATCAGAGATTCTCAGCAGATTTAAAGAAGATTAAAGCAGGCACCAGAACTGTATTTCAAATTAACAACACTTTGTCAGATCATGCAGTTCTGCTAAACATTATTCATCTAAAGCAGGTACTATTTAAGAAACATTTAGGCAGGTGCATGGATCGAACAGGTTTAGAGGGACATGGGCCAAACGCAGGTAGGACTAGTGTAGATGGGACATGTTAGTCGGCGTGGGCAAGTTGGGCTGAAGAGCCTGTTTCCACTTTGTATGACTCTATGACTCCAGAACATTGTCTGTTTTTTCCCCCATTGCAGAGATCCTCCAGCAGTGTGTTTTTTTTACTCAAGCTTTCAGCATCTGCAGTTATGTGTGTCTCCCTCTAAATTCTCTTTGCAGGACCAAACATGAGTAAATAGGACCACATTAGAAGGAGTTTCTCGGTGGGCAGGAACGAGTTGAGATGTCGGACTTGTTTCCGTGCTGCATGACTATGGTTATGGGGAGAAGGAAGGATAATACAGTGTGGAGGGAGAGATAGATCAGTCATGATTGTTTAAGAAGGAACAGCAGATGCTAGAAAATCAAAGGTAGACAAAAGTGCTGGAGAAACTCAGCGGGTGCAGCAGCATCTATGGAGCGAAGGAAATAGGCAACGTTTCGGGCCGAAACCCTTCTTCAGACGAAGGGTTTCAGCCCGAAACCCTTCTTCAGACGAAGGGTTTCAGCCCGAAACCCTTCTTCAGACGAAGGGTTTCAGCCCGAAACGTTGCCTATTTCCTTCGCTCCATAGATGCTGCTGCACCCGCTGAGTTTCTCCAGCAATTTTGATCAGCCATGATTGAATGGCGGAGTAGACTTGATGGGCTGAATGGCCTAATTCTACCCCTATTCCTTATGACTTTATGACCACATCTCTCTTCTTACTTTGTCGATGATGCCAGTATGGACCACGACCTCTGGCCACTCACCCTCCCCTGTCCTGGCCGACTCGTTAACCCTGGTACCTGGAATGCTGCTCGCTGCTCACTGTCACTGTGCCACTAGTTAAAGAAAACACCTTCTTACCTGAAAGGTGACGCAACCCACAGGCAAGTACCGACAGTCTTCCAGCATGTTGAGGTATTCTGCCACCAATGCTGCGGAGTGTACCAGGCACTGCGCCGCCTCCGCATTGTTTGTCCGCTCCGAGTGCTTGCCTGCCATGTTCTGCAACCACGTCAGACGCAAGTCTGGTGATGTCTGGTAGCCTTTGGCGATTCTGTCAGGTTAAGGCACAGCGTTGGCTTAAAGAGCACATGTTTGGGCTTGGAGAACAGCAAATGCGCGGGTCACGAGGTACGCAATGGGACATAAAGATGTTCTGACCTGTACATTAGATCCATCAACATCTCAGGATCCTCCTGGTGCTCCTTCATCTTCACTGTGTCTGTGAGGATCATGTGCAGATTGAACACCAGGTCTTGGACCTGGACAGGAAAGAATAGCACATCAAATCACAACACCATGGACAAACAAAAAAGCCAAGGGGAAAAACATTTTAGACTTTCTTCCATCAAAATAAAAGTATGCCCTAAATTTGCAGTCGAGAGAGTACTATTTAGTTGGGAATTGGTATTTTGCAATCACCTATTTAGGGTGGCATGGTGGCGCAGCAGGAGAGTTGCTGCCATACAGCCCTTGCACCGCAGAGACTCGGGTTCGATCCAGACTACCGGAGCTGTCTGTCTGGAGTTTGTACGTTCTCCCCATGGGTTTTCTACAAGATCTTCGGTTTCCTCCCTCATTCCAAAGACGCACAGGTTTGTAGGTTAATTGGCTTGGTATAACTGTAAGTTGTCCCTAGTGTATGTAGGATAGTGTTGGTGTGGGGATCGCTGGCCGCTGCGGACTCAGTGGGCCAAAGGGTCTTTTTCTGCGCTGTATTTCCAAACTAAACCTCAGATTAGACTTCAAAGCCATGTCCCTGACTGCTGAATACATGTTTTTCTCACTTCACTTTTGGGACAAAACACTTCACTCAGTTAAGTCCCAATGGGGAAATCTGATGTTTGTAAAAAGAATATTATCTACCATAAGAAGCATAATAAAATCATGGAAGAGCACAATCATAGTTTTGAATGAACGCTTTAGAAGAGGTGAAGCCAGAGCACTATTACAAGGTAGAATCTCAACATATGAAGTCAAGCAACATATTCACAAATTAAAAATTGTCAGGATGTTCTTCATAGAAAGAATGATTACTATTTGGGGCTAAAAGTTGGATGAAAGATGCAGAGTGAAGGAAGTTGAGGAATCTCTCTTTTAATGAATGAAATCAAAATGGGTTAACATGCTCACTTAATCAAATTCAGTTTTTTCATAATTTTATAAATGTCAAAATTAGTTTTATAAGTAATGTTTGAACTGATGTTTAGTCATTTGCCAGAATGGCCAAAGAGTTGTTCAATGGTGCTTGCTAATTCTCAGACCATTACTGGCAACTTCCTTCATTTGAAGTAAATCTTTCGGTCCATATTAAAGAGTTGGCAGTATGCAAGAAGAGAGTTTTACCTGTTCAGGAAAGGTGGTTTCTCGCAGTTCCAGGTCTTCCTCTGCATATGTCAGAATGGTTTTCAGAGAGCGTCGAAGGTATTCTTCATTAAAGTTTTGGGAAGTTCCCACCAGCGAAGACAGCGACATTGTGACTTGCATTTTCACTCGGGCAAAGTTCTTAAAGAAGACAAAGAAACTCCGTTCAGTTTCTTCAGATGCAGGATAAATATTATAGATTAGAGACAAACTCCCAGTAAGTATTACGCTACAGTGGGTGCGCGTACGAGTGGATGATCAGGTTAGTTTCTTCTATTAGCACTACAATTTGGTCGATATTTTTCTGCTCTTACCAGAACAATGGTCTCTGCTGTAGAATAAATATTGCTTAAGACCTCATCGGCGGCCTCTGTATGACAAAACAGGGCAGTGATGAATCATCAGTGGAGACAGTGAGGTGACTGGTGAGCTGAGCTAACTACTGAGCTATCACTGGATCCTCTACAGACTAATGGGACTACAGCTTCACACTCGAACTTCCTCCTGACTCAAAGTAATGGATTAATTTGTTTAACGAGTCCAGATAAGTTCATAAATTTACCAGGGATCAGAAAAAACATGTTTTTAAATACGTTGCACCTTCGGATCACCTACTCAATTTCTGCTGATCGCCACATGACACAAGGGGGACACGGTTGGATAAATGACATGTCGGGCTTGGCTCCTACCCAACAATGACCCAAAAATAATTTGCGTTGAAAAGCAAAAAAAATCTACACATTAGAAATCTGATACAAAAGCAGAAAATAGTTTTCAGATAAGGCAGCATCTGTGGTGAGAGAAACTGAATTAATGTTTCAGGTCGATAACCTTTCTTCAGAACTACAATCATGCAACTTTAGTTATAAAATGTGTAAGGTTATGGACACACACATTCAAGCTCTTCTGTTTACAATGGAGTGCAGGCAAATGTGTCTTGAGCATCATTGAAATCAAACAATCCCACAAAACGAGTGACAGATCAATAGATTGGACAGATTATTAAATATATTCATGCGGTGATCGCTGGTCGGCACGGTCTCGGTGGACTGGAGTGCCTGTTTCCACGCTGTATCTCTAAAAGTCTGAAAGTCTAAAATTACCAGGGAATTGGATATAGAAGTAGGGAGGTAGACACAAAAAGCTGGAGTAACTCAGTGGGACAAGCAGCATCTCTGGCGAGAAGGAATGGGTGACGTTTTGGGTTGAGACCCTTCCTCAGCCTGGAGTATTTTTACACAGAGCGTGGTTGGTGCCTGGAATGCACTGGGTGGAGGAGGCAGATAGGAGAGTGGTATTTAAAACACTTTTAGATGGGCAAAATCGACTATTGCCAGGATCGACCAGAGCTCCAGCAGCGGCGGGACAGCGCTGTAACATCGCGAGGCTGGCGATGCCTTACCGGGGATCGCCGTCTGGAGCCCGGAGTGCTGGACCTGTGGCACCGACATCATGGAGCTGCGGTTTGCGGAGCTCCCAACGCGGGCGGCGCTGATGGACAGCGCGGGGTCCTGCGACTCTGCAGCTGCGGACTCGGGAGCTGCGGACTCGGGAGCTGCGGACTCGGGAGCTGCAGGAGGCGGCTGATCAGGAGGTCCGGGCCGCTGAGGAGGAGGATGTTCACCGTCGGGGTTCGGCGTCGGCGTTCCACCAGCGCGGCGTGAGGGCCTGAACATCGGGCCACCCGGGGCGGCGACTGCGGGTGCTAGGAAGGCCTCGACCACGAGTGAACATCTGGGAAGAACGGAGGGGAGGCTGGCTGGACTATGGTGCCTTCCTCACCTTGGTGCAACTGTGTTATGTTGTGTCGTGGACTTTCAGTGTTTGTGCTTTTTTTTAAATTCTATTTTATTTTTAATATGTTTTATTATTTATTATTATTTATTTATTTTTATTTTTATTTTTATGATACTGCCTGTAAGGGAAATTCATTTCGTTGTCTCTAACTGAGACAATGACAATAAATTTGAATACAATACAATACAAATGTCTTTGCAAATGTATAGGCAAGAAATGTAGAAGGGTCTCGACCCGAACCTTCACCCAATCCTTCTCTCTAGAGATGCTGCCTGTCCCGCTGAGTTACTCCAGCATTTTGTGTCTACCCTTCGATTTAAACCAGCATCTGCAGTTCTTTCCCACACATAGAAGTACGGAGGTTATGCTTCAGTTCTATAAAGCTTGGGTGGGATCACATTTGTATTATTGTGTATGGGAGTGGTCTCTTTATTTGAGGAAGGATGTTAATATGTTGTCAACAATTCAGCAATTGTTAGCTAGACTTATATCTGGAATCGGTGGGTTGCCTCAAGAGAAAATGTTAAAAAGGCAATTCATTCAGAAGAGTGAGTGGGGTTTAATTGACAAATGCAAGACTTTGAGGGAACTCGACACCATGGATGTAAAAATTGTATTTCTCCTTGCTAATGGTGCTATTTCTAGGGGTGTGCATGTCATTTTAAATGTAGACAATGTTCTTTCAGTATCACATATTAATGGTTTAACATACAACATATTAACACTGCCGGCTACGGGGGTCAAGATCGTCCCGTCAACGGAGGGCTCGAGGCTCCCGACCGCGGGAGAGCAAAGGGAAGAGATTGAACTTTTTTTCACCTTCCATCACAGTGAGGAAAGTGGAGGAGTCACTGTGGTGGATGTTTATGTTAAAATGTGTTTTGTGTGTTCTGTTGCTTTTTATTGTACGACTGACTTGGCAAATGAAGTTCCTCGTATGTTGCAAAACATACTTGGCTAATAAAGTATTATTGTGATTGTGATTTATTTGGATCACCTTTGAATTATAACGAGTTGCTGCCCTCCCATATTCAACACCAAAAGGAATTGATGTACTTACATTGCCAATCTCAAAGTTCTGCCTCATCAGGAGGTAGAGGGAAGCGCTGGCATGAGACCGGATGGTGCCCACACAGCTACTGCAGTGTCGAAGGAGCCGCAAACACAGGTCAGCACAGAGCTCAGTGTCCTCCTCAAACAGCATTTCGGGAAACTGCAAAGGCATTCAAAAGACAAATCAAACAGCAGATTAGGGATCACCTCACCATTTTCTGACACAGTACTGACTTAGAACATAGAACAATATAACAGAGACCCTTTGACATACAATGTCCATGCCAAACATGATGCCAGCTTAAACAAATCTCTTTCTAATAGCCCTGTCCCACGGTACGAGTTCATTCCAGGAGCTCTCCCGAGTTTAAAAACAATCAAACTTGTGGTAAGCACGGAGAATGAACGCACTTACCCGTTGGAGCTCGGGGACGTCTCTTAGCGGCTCGTATCGCTAACGGCAGGTACTCGGGAAGACTCGCTAACGGCAGGTAAGCACGGGAAGACTCGTGAAGATTTTTCAACGTTGAAAAATGTCCACGAGAGCCCTGAGTACCGACGAGTGGCCATTACCGTATATCCCCGAGATTGAATCAGGGCAAGCTCGGGAAAGCTCTTGGAATGAACTCGTATCGTGGGACAGGGCTTTAAGGTAAACACAAAATGCTGGAGAAACTCAGCGGGTGAGGCAGCATCTATGGAGAGAAGTTTCGGCTCTCGACTGTCCATATAGCTAAAACCTTCTAACCTAATGCAACAACACAGTGCTTTAATGCCGGAATAGGAATGAATTTCCGCAGCTATCAGTGAAAATATCTTACTTATTTAAAAGATAACTTCAAAAAAGAGTAATTTGTTTAAAACAAATAAATTAACAGTTTAGGATTATAAGCCATAATACAGAATTTACATAATAAATTCTGGGGAGGGAGGAGGTGGAGGTAGAAAAGGCCAGAATATAGCAGGGCCGGCAACAGGCGACCAAGGAAGGTTGAAGCCCACAATGGTCCATTGTTGGCTGGGGAAGATATGATAACAAGGGAATACAAGGATAGGAACAGTACAACTAGTTGGACAACTGGGGTGGCGGAGGGGGTTAGAGAGGAAAGCCAGGAGTTACTTAAAATATAGAGAAATCATACCGCTGGGTTGAAAACTGCCCAAGTGAAATATGAGGTGTTGTTCGTCCAATTTAATGTTAAAGCAGTTGTACATAAAGTTAACCAAACGTGAGCCTTGCTACGTACCTTGAAGACGAGTGCCCGTTGGGTGGCAAAGCAGTGTTGCAGGAAGAGGGCACTCTGGTTACAAGCCATGCTGTGTAAAATGACCTTCAACACTCCCGTCAGCACACTTTCTTTAGATTCTGACACCATGACTGTCTGCAAAATAGTACAATCAATGTTAGACAGTCTAAACTTGAATTACCTAGTTCCAGCCAAACTGCAATATTTCATTTCTTTTAGACAATTATTTCTATGTCATTCAGTCACGGATTATTTACCTAGCACAAACTCTTTGTCATCAACCCAGTTTATTACACTTGGATTTAGGGTGGTACGATGGCACAGCGTTAGAGTTGCTGCCTTACAGCGCCAGAGACCCGGGTTCAATGGTGACTACGGGTGCTGTCTGTACAGAGTTTGTACATTCTCCCCGTGACCTGCGTGGGATTTCTCTGGGATCTCCAGTTTCCTCCCACACTCCAAAAACGCACAGGTTTGCAGGCTAATTGACTTGGTATCATTGAAACTGAGATTATTCTCTGCTCGATGTTAGTCTCATGTAACTGAAGCATCTCAGAATCAGACGAATGACAGAAGGTAATTGTGCCCAGACTATTACCAATTGCAGTTCTCACTCATCCCACAGCTTACCTGCACAATGATTTCAAGTATGTCCAAAATCACCAGGTTAGACTCAGTAACCAAGTTCCCGTCCACCAAGGCATCATGTTCAATTTCAGACTTTGTCCTAAAGTGAGAAAGAGAGATTGAGGGGGGGGGGGGGGGGGGGGGGGAGAGAGGGAGGAGAGAGGAGAGGTATTGAGGGAGATAAGTGAATGAGGAGAGAGATTAAAGTCTATTTTGTTCAGTCCATCGTGTTAAAACTGGAATGTAAAAGCCAACAGAGGGATTATACTATATGGGATGAGAAGCAGATAGCTTCTCCGGATACAGCATCCCAAATTTCAAGAGACTGCCACTTACTTGTCAACCTTATCAGCATTCTGCCTCCAGTGGGTGATGTTCTTCCTCCAGCGAACATTTTCTTGGTTTCCAAAAGGACTCCTCTCTACAAGAGTTTGGAAAACAATAGATCAGGTTCAATTGCTCATCGACTCCTCTCCATCTATTGATCAGGAAGTGAACAGATTCAACGCTCAAAGGTCCATGATAATTATGGTCGTGTGTTTTACTTTCCACTATTCCACCATTTTAAATAGCTTCAGAAAAGATCAGGCCACACAGTGTTCTCCCTCATGTTGATGCACTGCCATAGTGCAAAGGGCTTGGATGAACTTGTACAGGTTGTTTGCAGCTTGAGGGATGGCAAGCAAGTGGGAAGCTTTTAAGTGAGAAAAGGGGAATTCAGGGACAGCATGTTCCCATTAAAGTGAAGGATAAACTGGCAGCATTAGGGAACCCTGGTTGACGAGAAATATTGAGGTACTGGTCAGGAGAAAGTCCCTAAACAGGCAGTATAAGCAAAGTAGGAGTGCTTACAATAGGGAAACCAGGAGGGCAGAAAGAGAACAACTTTGAAAATAATGTAAAGGAGAATCCCAAGAGATTTTACACATATATTAAGAGCAAAAGGGTCGCTGGGGGGGGGGAGGGTTTTGGCTGGCGGAGGAGGTTTACAAGAATGATCCCAGGAATGAGTAGGTTAACCAATAATGAGCGTTTGTCTGCCTGGGCCTGTACTCGCTGGTGTTTAGAAGAATGAGGGGGGAAACATACAGAATAGTAAAAGGCTTGGATAGAGTGGATATGGAGAGGATGTTTACACTAGTGGGAGAGTCTAGCATGAGAGGTCATAGCCTCAGAATTAAAGGACGCTCTTTTAGGAAGGAGATGAGGAGAAATTTCTTTAGTCAGAGGGTGGTGAATCAGTGGAATTCTTTGCCACAGAAGGCTGTGGAGGCCAAGTCAGTGGATATTTTTAAGGCAGAGATAGATTCTTGATTATTACAGGTGTCAGAGGTTATGGGGAGAAGGCAGGAGAATGGAGTTGGGAGGGAGAGATAGATCAACCATGATTGAATGGTGGAGTAGATTTGATGGGCCGAATGGCCTGATTCTATTCCTATCACTTGTGATCGTATGATCTCCGCTAGAGACTCGAGATAGCATCATTGCAGTGTGAAAAACTGCTCAGGATGCTGGCTGTCCACACGGTGACCTTCTCTGGAACTGGAAGAGTGTAGACGTTAAATGAAAACACTCACAGTTCAGCTTCGTGCATGGTAAAAACAACTTGAACAAGGTGCAGGGTGACACAGTGGTTTGCGGGAACCAAGTTTAGGATCTTGCACTTCTGTCCACGTGGTTCGGATTAAAAGATAAATGTTGGAGAAGCATATTTACTGGAGAGAATTCAAAGATCATGCTTACCTCGACTACGTCGCACCATCTCCTGACGAGCACTTACAGTGCCGAGAATGGCCTCTTCTAACCGGGCTTTCATGTCTTGGGATTTCTTAAATGTTAGGCTATTAATCCGTTCAAAAGCTTTCTTACCCTGAAACCAAAAAAAAAAAAATCAATCATTGCCTGAATATCTTCATACTCACAAAATGATTTCCTTCACTCCTGCCTTATTCTTGGCTTGTTTCATTGGAAGAAATGACGGAGTACATTCTGCAACAGAGCAGTTGCTTGATATTATGAAGTCCACAATTCTTATTTTGGATCTTCAGAAAGATTTTATAATTACATCTATCTGGTTCAAACAAATATGTTTAGGTCGAAGTTTAACAAACATTTACTTCATACCAAATTTCCCCTCACCAATAGCTACACAGATGATTATGGCTCCATGGTTTACGGATTCCAGGCAAAAAGTTACAGCAAGGGTAAATACAATAAAGAGATGCAAAGGTACAATAGCAAGTGATGTTTAGTAATGATGCCAATCTTAAAATCTTTTAAAACAAAGAGCGATGGTTCAGTCACAACAACCCATGAGATGTTCTAATCCTCAGAATTGTTGGATCACTACTTTCATCAGTGGAACGAATGCAGTGAAGATATTTTAAACCTTTAAAGCTCCAACAGAAGAGAATGGTGCATTTAAAACGTCACTATGTGGATGTACAGGTTGTAACTATAACACTATCCTCTATGCTGTTTATTTTCTCCTTTGCACTACTTGATGTGCTTATATATGGCATGATTTAACGGGATAGCAATCAAAATTAAATTCTTTACTGTACAGTTTGGCTTTCTTCCCAACCAATTGTTCAAGCGCTTTTGATTGCAACATGCGCCTTAATTTAGTTCAACAAAGAAACTGACAAGTTACTAAAGAACTTGTGACAATAATAAATCAGTTCCAATAACCAAAAAAAGTGAATTAACATGTATCTAAATTTTGCGCTTTGAGAAATTTCTCAAGAGAACTTTAAATATGGTGTATATATATAGAATATATCTTTAATGAGAATGTACTTTTTCCTCCCACACTCCAATGACGTCCATATTTGTATGTTAATTGGCTTTGTATAAATGTATAATTGTCACTAGTTTGTGTAGGATAGTGTTAAGGGCCTGTCCCACTTGGCCGTCATTTGTGAGTAAATTATTTACGCGTCACGACGCACGCTTGTGGTGCGCATTACGCACACATGGTGCACGATGACATAGGCAGTGACCCGGCGTTGCAGAATTTTGTGATGTACAAAATCTTCGCTCGCCATCTGCGTGACGCGCAAATGACGGCCAAATGGGACAGGTCCTTTATTGTGTGGGGATCGCTGGTCGGTGCGGACTCGGTGGGCCGAAGGGCCTGTTTCCGCACTCTATTTCAAAACTAAACTAAACAGACACAAGGGAGGGGGGCATCAAACAAAATACACCACCACAACTCGATGAAGTAGCTATCTATCAGACCTGCCAAATAAAAGGTAGTTATTTTCAAAAATTGCCCACAGCTCGGAATTTACCTTGTATTCAAAGCAGGATATGCAGAGGTACAATAGATCGAGCAGGCGGTTTAGTTGGAACACTGAGAGATCTGTGAACCACTTCTGCAGGATCTCCTCGTCTGCATTCTTCAAGACCCAGAGGAAACAGATGAGAAGGATGCGACTGGATTCAGCTGACAATGTTGAGTACTGCCGGCTAGGCTACAAAGGTACAGAGTATGAATTACAATTCATCCAGCTGTTGCATGACTTCAGGAGGAATGTCTGCAGTTAAACAACAATACGGTTCATTAAGTGTGATTCATAAAGACCGATAAATCAGTTTCAGATTTTGGATACATTATTTTTAGTTAAGATAATGTTATTTCCTTTAAGTAGAAATGAGCTTGTACCAACCACAGTTACATGTAATAATATTCACGTGTGGCTTGATAGTACAGCGGATTAGTTAATGTTTTTTTCTGTCACTGAAAGGGCAAAAAACAATATAAATAAGAAACTCATGCATCTGGAAAAATCAACGCTCCTCCCATTATAAGCAGGAAAAATGTTCCCAACGTTGGGCGGGTCCAGAACCAGGGGCCACAGTCTTAGAATAAAGGGGAGGTCATTTAAGATTGAGGTGAGAAAAAAAGTTTTCTCCCAGAGAATTGTGAATTTATGGAATTCCCTGCCACAGAGGGCAGTGGTGGCCAAGTCACTGGATGGATTTAAGAGGGTTAAATAGAGCTCTAGGGGCTAGTGAAGTCAAGGGATATGGGGAGAAGGCAGGCACGGGTTATTGATAGGGGATGATCAGCCATGATCACAATGAATGGCGGTGCTGGCTCGAAGGGCCGAATGGCCTCCTCCTGCACCTATTTTCTAAAATCCAGCTAGACACCCACTGATTTCAGGTTTCATAACTTCATTGTATCGGAAGGAACTGCAGATGTTGGTTTACACCAAATATAGCCACAAAATGCTGGAGTAACTCAGTGGGTTAGGCAGCATCTCTGGAGAAAAGGAATGAGTGATGCTTTGGGTCGAGAGCCTTCTTGAGAAGGGACCCAATGAATTAGTCCAGCATTTCATGTCTGTCTTTCATAACTTCATAGTTCCATTCTGAAGTCCATTCCATTTTTTCACTGAGGAAATTCCCACTCTGGTTGAAAGCTTGGTTTTTTTTTTTTTAAATGACTCACGCAAGAGGTATCTCCACAAATCTTTCCTAGACAATTCAAACAAAATATCAAAACGACAGGGCAAGGAAACCTGTCAGTCCCCTCACATGGGGAATGATATATGGAGGGAAGAGTAAGGGCAGAATGGAACAAGTGAAACGTCCTTAAGAAATCTGATGCTTTTATTTCTACCATATTTCCTCACAATTTGTGCTTTTTTCAAGGTCTCCGGTATTCATTCCTCACTGAACCCTGGCGATCGTGGCCTTAATATTTAATGTGTGGATAAATTGACTGGAAAAATAAAATCAGCTACCATCCAGAGCAGAAGAATCGTAGCCAGCTATGATAATGATCGAGGCTAGAGAGATTAAATCCTTGCGACACAATACTGAATATGCGATTTACTAACTCACCACCCTGTTTACGAGTTTGTCTTTATCTGTATTGAATGCTCAACACAAATAAATAAACCGATGAGCATTAATGGGAACCAGTTCGTTCAACTGTTCACCCATCGCCATTTGGTATCTTACCCGGGGCTACCAACATTGGGTGAGAGATGAGAGTGAGAAATCTGGACCCCCCCCCTACGACAATGTCTACGACAAGCTTCCACCTAGTCGACGTCGCTGCGACAAGCTACGTCGGCCGGCGACACAATTCCTCGCGAATTGAGACGTCCACCTACGACCACACAGGCGACAACCTACGACGACACAGGCGACAACCTACGACAACCAAAGTCAATTTACATCCACTCACGACGAGATACGACAAGCTATGACCCTGTCGGCGACAACTGAACACGAATTGCGTGAAATGCGCGAGTCTCACGCTCAATGCGAGAGAGTTGGCAGCACTGCTTACCACAACAGGGAGCTGGAACGGGGCATTCCTGTTTGGATGGGGCACAGGCGATCCTGCTATTGCCATGGCGATGGTCTGACTGATCATGTTGCTGTTCTCATTGTCCACCTCATCCATCACTGACGCAGCCAAGCGTCCCTTCGGGTTGCCGTTTTCTGTTGAGGAACAGAGACATCGAGTATTTCCAGTCACTGCACATTATGTTTGCTGGGATCACAACATTATGGATAACCTTGCACTGGTCGCAAGAATGCCAAGCTCCACATCTGTGAATTACATTTCAACTTCATGCTGGACCTTTTCCTCCTACCCTTTTCTGTTGAATTCTTTCATCTTCCACCTTCCTAAGTTTCTTTCAGTCGCTGTTGAATAATCCCTGGCATGTCAGAAGGCTAATCTCATATCCCAATGGTGCCTTGATCTCTCATTCTGTAACTTCTCCAGCGGTTGCAAGGGAAAGTGCCAGGAGAGGGGGTGGGTTGGGTGGGAAGGGACGAATTGACCAGGAAGTTACGGAGGGAGCGGTCTATGGGGAAAGCCGAAAGGGGAGGAGACGGGAAGATGTGGCCAGTGGTGGGATCCCGTTGGAGGTGGCGAAAATCGCGGAGGATTATTTGTTGTACGTGACGGCTGGTAGGGTGGAGGGTGAGGACAAGGGGGACTCTGCCCTTGTTACGAGTGGGGGGGATGGGGAGTGAGAGCAGAGTTACGGGGTATAGAAGAGACCCTGGTGAGAGCCTCATCTATAGTAGAAGAGGGGAACCCCCGTTCCCTGTTAGTTGCTTTCCTACCTGTGAAGTCGTACAGCTGAGGCAGGGTGTCCATCACAATGCCAATTAGTGGTAAATACAGCTTGGCAACATGAGCTTTGACCTCACTATCAGTGTAGCGAGAGTCTGCATCATGACTGCACAGCAGGTTATGGATTGCACCAATCGCCTTTTTATGCAGAAAGAACAAACTGGAAAAGAAAATGTACGCACACACAGAAAGGGTCAGAAACACAATTAACCTTCCTGCTCCAGAAGCTTCTTTCCATTACTATGGAATATTTAGAAGGCTGATCTCAAGTAAATGGTAATAATTTACCACAACTCCCTCTAATAGAGAATGTGTTAGTTTGTAATGAGCCTGCATCAGACCTACACCCCCACACCCACCCCCACATCACAAGGATGTACATAATAATAATGGATGGGATTTATATAGCGCCTTTCTAATACTCAAGGCGCTTAGTATATTACATAGAACAGTACAACACAGGGACAGGCCCTTCTGTGCCAAATATGATGCTACGTTCAATTTTGGAGATGCAGTGTGGAAACAGACCCTTCGGCCCACCGATTCTGCGTCAATCAGTGATCACCCCATATACTAACCTACACACACACGGGACAAGTTTACAACTTACCAAATCCAATTAACTTACAAACCTATACATCTTTATAGTGTGGGAAGAAACCAGAGTACCTGGGGAAAACCCATGGAGTCACAGAAAGAATGTACAAAGTCCGTATAGATAGCACCCGTAATCACGATCGAACACAGGTCTCTTGTGCTAGAAGACATCAACTCTACCATTGCATCACTATGCCACCCACTAATCCCATCCGCCTGAATATGATCCATATCCTTCCATTCCCTGCATGCCCATGTGCCTGTCTAAAAGTCTCTTAAATGCCACTTACGTATCTGCTTCCACCATCACCTCCGACAGCTTTGTTCCAGGTACCCACCACTGTGGTGAAAACTGGCAGCTTACTGACAGGTTACTGGCAAATGCCATGTTGGAGTCCATCACAGCTGACTTACCCTGTCAGCTACTCAGAAATGAACTGGACAGTGGATCCTGGGCTATTTACCAAAACACTGATGCTAATCATCTCCCCCCCTACTGAGTGAAAAGCCCATCCAAGCAGGGGATGAATAGGGGCTCCAGCTTAATTTGATGTATCTCCACATAACTAACGCTACCTTCACTCCGTTTGGCAATGAGAATAAGATGCTTTTACCCTTCGACATCTGGTTCCAGGATCAAGGCCAGCTCAGTCAATAGCAGCCCCACTAGAAAGTGCTGCTGTCGAAAAGGCACCGACATCTCAAACATGTTGGCTATCTTCTGATCTTGGATGAGAGTGGAAAAGCCCGAACTCTGAAAATTGAAGTACAGTACAACATCTGTGTTAGTAGCAAATCAATCAGAGTTCACAAACCATTGGTCTAGCAGGACAAATTCCTTGCATTATTCGCATTAAAACATCTGCTCTTAAATAAGAATCCAAGAGATGCTGCAATTAGAGTTCTGAACACTTCGCAGTTGCTGCCTTACAGCGCCAGACCCGGGTTCAATCCTGACCTCGGGTGTTGTCTGTGCATAGTTTGTACGTTCTCCTCGTGACCTGTGTGTGTTTTCTCTGGGATCTCTGGTTTCCTCCCACACTCCAAATTCGTACAGGTTTGTAGGTTAATTGGCTTTGGTATAATTGTTCATTGTTACTAGCGTGCGTAGGATTGTGTTGGTGTGCGGGGGTCGCTGGTCGGCACGGACTGGGTGGGCAGAAGGGCCTGTTTCCGCGCTGCATCTCTAAACTAAACTAACAAATGAAGGGGGCAGATGGCATGGGTGCACAAATCAGCAGACTGAATCAGTCCGAAGATGGGTTTCGCATCACCTGTCCATGTTATCCAAAGATGCTAACTGACCCGCTGAGTTATATAAAAGGACACAGAGTGCTGGAGTATTAACTACCATCTGCAGGTCTTTGTTTCAACTACGTTCAATGATAATACATTGCTCAGTTAAAACTGATAATCGGCAATAATCATGGATACCATTCTCCCCCATAAGGTCCACTATAACGAGGGTTTACTGTATAGAACACTTTCCTGTTAACTAGTAAATGAAGGGCGCAGATAGCATGGGCTCACAACTCAGCCTGCACAGCCCTCTAGAAATATCACAGTATCAGACACCATTTGCACAATCAGATCAAAATTATGTGGAACCTTTACCTCTGGAGTATATGGCAGAATATTAAAACAAAAGCCATTGTTAAATAAAAGTCCAATGTTCAATTTTGGCTCAGTGCCAAGCATCTAGATAAGTAAAATTAAAAAGAATCTGGGACTTTGACTGCTCCTTGACATCCTGAATGACCCCGACAACAGGGAGCAGTATTTATCTGTCAAACCATCTCAACGTAAACCAGGCCAGTGATGCACAAATTGTGATCCACAATGTGGCAACATGGGACAGGCAGCATCTCTGGAGAGAAGGAATGGGTGACGATTCGGTTCGAGACCCTTCTTCAGACTCCCCTGACATCAGTTTGAAGAAGGGTCTCGACTCGAAACGTCACCCATTCCTTCTCTCCAGAGATGCTGCCAGTCCCGCTGAGTTGCGCCAGCATTTTGTTTCTACCTTCGATTTAAACCAGCATCTGCAGTTCTTTCCCTGACTAGATGAGCAGTTTCTGATACTACTGTGCATAAGGCCTGGGACATTGTACATGATCTTCTTCTTTCATCTTGCAGTAGTTTAGTTCAGTTTAGAACAATTCCCCTTTGAATGCTGTTCTTCAATTTGCTCTCACCATTCTTCCCAGCAGCATATTCGAGAATGTAATAAATGGATGCACAAACTATATTATTTTGCCTCCAGTTTCTTTCACTTGCTCGATATTTGTACCGTCACTCTGCTTAAAATGTATCACCAGGAGTTGAAGGGGCAGCATTAGAACTGTACTTACCTGGGAGGTAGCCGAGGAGACGGATGGGGATGGAGAGGCAGGGGGAGATAGTGTGCTGCACGGGAGGTTTAGCGTGATGTAGTGCTCGTGGCTGCAGATGATGCGAATGAAGTCCAGTCGCAGAGAAATAAGGGCATGAGGGTTCTGTGCTGCCTGCAATTTATTGCTGACCTTTGGATAAAAGAAAACAATGAGAGTATTAATACAGCCTGGAACAGCATCAGTCAGAGATATCCACATGTTCAGGATGTTCCATCATCATTGCGGTGGAATCAAATGCCCAACAAAGGCTGTGGGATGCAAGTCAGACCTAATCAGAAGATCAGTGTTTAAGAAAGAACTGCAGATGCTGGAAAAATCAAAGGTAGACAAAAAAGCTGGAGAAACTCAGCGGGTGAGGCAGCCTCACCCGCTGAGTTTCTCCAGCTTTTTTGTCTAGTCAGAAGATCATATCCTTTTGCTTTCCAACTAAGACACCTCCTGACTTGCACTATTTGTAAAAAAGTTGGAGCAGAATCGACTTCCTGCAAATTGGATTTACAGGTGCCCACCTTTATGGAGAATAACATGAAGGGAAATCATTCTACAATGAGTGGCATGTAGTTAACATTTGCAAAGGCTCTCAATTACCTCAGTCTGATAACGATCAATATTTAACAAGGGATATTAGCTTTGATGATTCTGTGATGTTATCATCACGCAAACCAGGAATTTTCACTTCTTCCTAATGCCTAATGTCAGGGAGTATTTATATCTATCTCAAATTAAAAAAAAAAGTCATTAAATACATCTCTCATTCTGAAAAGAGTATTTATGCCAAATCTAGATAATCTCTCCCCACACACCAAATCCGCTAACTCAGGAATCACCCCATAATCCTTACAGTCAATGCCGTTCTTCTAACGTATATTCACCGTTAGGTAAGGAGATCTATGGACTATGTTATACATGGGGCCTCAACATTGCTCTAAATAATCGAAGCGTAATGTCTCTACTTTTGTATTTAAGTCCTCTAGCAATAAAAGGCAACCTATAATTTTTAATTCCTTTTACCATGGTAACAGCTGGAAAGGAAACCTGGCAATGTCGTGCTACATGAATTACTGCACATTTAAAGAAGAGTAATGGCAGTAGAAAGAGAGTAGTAAAAGATGCCTATGGAGAGCAATCCAGAACTTGTCCTTGACATCTGAAGACGTGGCTGTCTTTGATGGAACTACTACATTTGGGAATGATCAAAGTCAGAATTGGAGAAATGCGGATAACAAGACTAGAGGCAATTAGTGATGGGAGGGGCTAGGATAGGAACAATTTGCAAACACTATCAGAGATTTAGGATGCACCTTAAAAAAGGAGATGAGGAGGAATTGATTTAGTCAAAGGGTGGTGAATCTATGGAATTAATTGTCAGAGTGGCCCATGGAGGCCAAATCAAAGGATATTTTTAAGGTGGATATTGGCAGGTTATGAGTTGGATGATCAGCCATGATCATATTGAATGGCGGTGCAGGCTCGAAGGGCCGAATGGCCTACTCCTGCACCTATTTTCTATGTTTCTATATTATGGATTCCTTATGGATTATGGGGAGAAGGCAAGAGAATGGGGTAGAGAGGGAAAGATAGAGGAGCCATGATTGAATGGCGGACTTGATGGGATTTATGAGAATTTATTAATTAAAAAAAAAAAAATGTATTTGAACAGCGAACCAAAATAGGTCAACAAGCTCAGCGAGTTAGGCCAGCTAAGGGAGAACTCAAGTTTATGGAGAACAGAACAAAAATAAACTAACTAGAACAGCCACAGGTAACACTGAACAGGATGTCAGATTTAGAAGCATTTGAGACAAGATGTAAGCAGTTCATCTCGTTCTGACAAAAGTTTGCCAACTTGCTAACTCAGGCTTTGTTAGGAGTCTCCACCTTGTTTCAATTTCAGATTGCTTTTATTTGCCATTTTACTTCAAGGCTTTAATCAAATCACATTCTCACAGCTTCACACATCTAAGCTTCACCTGTTTCATTCCTGCAGATGTAGAAGACGGCATATATAGCCTGCATCTTGAATCAAACTACAATATCACAGAGAGATAACCTAATTGTTACAGGGGTATAATTTGGAACTGCTTTATTTTCTTCTGGGCTTCCACCACCTCAGGCCTCCAAAATACTCAACAAAATACCTGTTTGTAGTACATGCGAATGAGACCGAAAATATATCCTCGATCCATCAGGGAGAGTAGATCGTTGAGAAAGAATGCCAAGCTGATATTCAGCCGCTCCACCAACTCAACATCCTAAAAAAAGATGCACATACAAGTTATATCACAAATATAGAATATATTAAGACGTAAAACTTAAAACATTCGCATTGTCAAATGGTTTTCCAAAGTAACAGGCTTAGTTTTAATTGATCACTGGGATTATGAATGGAGATGAGGAGGAATTCCTTTAGCAGAGGATGGTGAATCTGTGAAACTCTTTGGGATTGAGAAGAAAAATAGATCAGCCAAGATCGAATAGCAGCATAGAGTCGATGGGAAGAATGGTCAGATTCTGCTTCTGTCTTATGAATGCAGGAGTGCCTGAACAATACTGTAAACTGTAGAGTGACTGTTAGTGACTGCCATCTCCACCTCATCTTGGAGTTCTCATCTGCTGTTAATATTAAGTGAAGTAAAATATTAGGGTTAGGGTGAGTCCGAAGAAGAGTCCCAACCCAAACCACCATTTGTCCATTCCCTCCACAGATGCTGTCTGACTCCTAGTGCTTTGTGTTTTGCTCATGTAAACTATTAAAGAACTGCAATAATACCTTCTGGAACCTGCTGACAATGTCCGTTGTGATCATGTTGGCTAAAGCGGTTATATCATCCACAAATCTCTCTGGGAATCTCAGTTTCCGAGGAGTTTCAAGCTTGTCTGAAAGATGGAGATGATGCCCCATACTTTTCACCTATTTCAAAAAACATGCACACCAAAATCAACACATGATACAGTGGGTCTCCAAAACAATTCCTACACAAACTCAAAACGGAAGTATATAGTAATTCTACTAATTGATAAGCAACCATAACGTATCATATCCATGGTGAGAACCGGGGATATGCGATGTTAATTCTTCGCATGAAAAGCTGCAAGTCTCACACATGCAAGTCTGAAGAAGGGTCTCAACCCTATACATCACCTATTCTTTTTTTACTCAGAGATGCTGTCTGACCCATTGAGCTACCCCAGTTGTTTGAGTCTTTCTTCGGTTTAAACAAGCATCTGCAGTTCCTTCCTACACAGGCTCATACACTCAATGGGACGTATGCGGGTTGTTGAGGGATAATAGTTAAGTTCCAGTACATGAATGAATGAGAATATCTAATACAAATGGAGCAGGGTGCACAAATGTCAAATATACACCATCACCATCACAGCTTCACTGAAATCCTATCTCACCATGTGAGCCAAGATAGACACAAAAAGCTGGAGTAACTCAGGCAGCAACTCTGGAGAGAATGAATGGGTGGTGTTTTGGGTCGAGACCCTTTTTTCTTATCCATGTGAGCATTCGGCTACTTATGTGCTGGTTGTTTCGTTATCCATATAGAAACATAGAAAATAGGTGCAGGAGTAGGCCATTCGGCCCTTCAAGCCTGCACCCGCCATTCAATATGATCATGGCTGATCATCCAACTCAGTATCCTGTACCTGCCTTCTCTCCATACCCTTTAGCCGCAAGGGCCACATCTAACTCCCTCTTAAATATTGGCAATGAACTGGCCTCAACTACATTCTGTGGCAGAGAATTCCACAGATTCATCACTCTCTGTGTGAAAAATGTTTTTCTCATCTCGGTCCTAAAAGATTTCCCCATTATCCTTAAACTGTGACCCCTTGTTCTGGACTTCCCCAACATCGGGAACAATCTTCCTGCATCTAGCCTGTCCAACTCCTTAAGAATTTTGTAAGTTTCTATAAGATCCCCCCTCAATCTTCTTTGTGATTTTCTGTTGGCAAGTTATTTAATCACAGCGGGCCAAATATGTCAGCAAATGTCAGTACACATATAGACACTCATCAGAGAGGGTCACTCATCAGCGAGCATCAAGAAACCAGGGCTGATTTATTCCTTCTCTTGTTCAGGAAAGGCTCAGGTCAATTGAAGGACTCTTTGGAAAAGGTGACAAAAATGTTGGTATTTTCAATCCAATTTCCCCCTCCCCCCACCTCGCTGCTGAATTCTGTAGGCAGCCAGCTTGTACTTTCAGCAAAGGTAAAGCACCGAGCAATGTGGCCCATTGGGAGAATCTCTCTGAAAAACGAGAAATGGATTCACCTGTCTCTCCTGTCACATTTCATACACCTAATGTCAGAACAATGGGGTCTTCAGAAGTGACAGTGCCGATGGAATGGGCTACAGTGACTGCTTTACAACAGACTGTATCAATCACTGACTCTCCCCATGTAGATGCAGATAATGTAACTCTTCCCATGCTGTATCTCCAAAGTCTGTCTAAGGTGCAACAGGGTATTGAATAAGCTGCAGTCCATGTGAATTGGGGAATGGTGGAAATCTGTGGCAGTCGCTGTGTAATAGGTGCTATCATGTCCCCATTAACATGGTGGGTGGGAAGGAACTGCAGATGCTGGTTTATACTGATGATGGACACAAAATGCTGGCGTCACTCAGCGGATCAGGCAGCTTCTCTAAGGAAAAGGAATAGGTGAACCCTTCTTCAGACTCGTCAGGTGGAAGAACGTTTCCGACCCGAAGCCCTGTTCACTAGTGATGCTGCCTGACCTGGTAAGTTACTCTAGCAGTTTGTGTCTATCCCCAGTAACATGGTGTTCTGTCAGCTTGGGACAGTGCTGGGGACCTCGAGTGGGCGGCGCGACCGACGTCGCAGCGGCCTCTGCAGTCTGTCTGTGTATTTATTATTTTTTTGTCCCTTTGAGGGTATAGTTTGTAGTGGGTTTTTTAATGTGTATGTGTGGGGGGTGGGTGGGGGAAACTTTTAAATCTCTTCCCTGCATGGAGACCCGACCTTTTCCCTGTCGGGTCTCCGTTGCCGTTGGGGCCTAGCACCGTGGAGCGGCCTCCAACCTGAACGACCCGGAGGCTCAAGTCACGGAGCCTGTGGAGCTGTGGAGCTGCGGACCTACTATCGTGGAGCTGGCCGGCTTCGGAGAGTGGAGAGCTGTGGCGGCGAGCTGCTGTGACCCGACTCCGGTGGATGGTGACACCGGGTGCTCGCGGGTCCCCGGTGGGAGACCGCTTTGTGGGGCACCGGCAACGGCAACTTCTCCCGCTCGAATTGCGGGGTTGAGAGTGACCTGGAGCGGGGCCTTGCAACGCCTGGCGCGGCTGTAAATTGCCGCGGACTTGCTAGCGCCTGCCGGGGGCTCCAACATCGGGACCCGGGGCAGGGCCTTACATCGCCCGGCGTGGCTTTGGGTGACCGCGGACTTGCTAGTGCCCGCCGGGGGCTCCAACATCGGGACCCGGGGCAGGGCCTTACATCGCCCGGCGTGGCTTTGGGTGACCGCGGACTTGATAGCGCCCGCCGGGGGCTTTGACCTCGTCTTCGGGAGAGGAATGGAGAGCAGGGGAGAGACAAGACTTTGCCTTCCATCACAGTGAGGAGGAGACTCACTGTGATGGATGTTTATGTGAATTGTGTTGGTGTGTGTCTTGGTTCTTTTCTTGTATGGCTGCAGAAACCAAATTTTGTTTGAACCTCATGTGAGGTTCAAATGACAAATAAAAGGTATTGTATTGTATTGTATTGTATTGTATAACGGGCTGTTCTGTTAGTTAGTCATGATGATGAATAATATGTAACCAGGCAAATGTGAGCACTTAGAAATAAAAAGCAAAAATACAAGAGGTACAGCATACCTGTCATCATTGAGATCAAAAAGAAAGATTGGTTAAATTCAAGGTACACGGCCTCACTCAAAATTGTAGCATCGATATTTTACTTCTTGTCAGATGTTGAATGATTTGCTGTACAGATTTTGTTTTTAGAACGAGTAGGATGTTGCTAAATGGCAATAATTCAATCCAAAGGACCATAAATCTCTTACAAAACAGGTTGTTTTCCTGAATTAGGTGCATTTCAATGTCCTTGAATAGACGCAGAGACGTCAGAGTTTGAGTCACACTTCAGATTGATTGAGAGAACAAGTATAGGAGAACTCTGAATCATCAACTCCACTTACCATTAGCTGAAAGAAAAACCATGCCTGCTGCAAGGCTGCCTCCCGCACACTGCTGGTGCTGACCACCCACTGCAAGGCCAACTCCTCATGGAGAAGCTGCGTAGCACAGACACAGAGATCACACAAAGGCAGAGGACAGTGAACACATTGCAAACATCGAAGACAGACACAAAAAGCTGGAGTACCTCAGCCAGCGGGACAGGCAGCATCGCTGGATGGAAGGATTGGGTGACGTTTTTAGGTCGAGACCTTTCTTCAGACCGAAACGTCACCCATTCCTTCTCTCCAGTGATGCTGCCTGTCCCGCGGAGTTACTCCAGCTTTTTGTGTCTATCCTCGGTTTAAACCAGCTTCTGCAGTTCCTTCCTACACATTGAAAATATCTATGTTTACTTTTTAAAAGATGTTAAGTCAAAGGTTACACTTTGGTACTAATCCAAAACAGATAAATGAATTCTAGGATGTCTCAGCTCCAATATTAAAATAATAACAGCTATTATTCTTCACAGGCTGAATAAACATTTAAACATTTACACATTCTGGGTTTATTTGGGACAATTTATATTACACAAAAATCTCCCCCAAAATACATAATCTGGCATGCTATTCCTGACATTATCAATACATCATCTATTTTTTCTTTCAATCTTGGGGGGTTTAGGAAGCACAGTTTGCATTCAGTGAAGTAGTGGGAGGGCCTGTCTTTGAGGCTGATCAGAAATCTGAGTGAGTGCTTTTGGAAAATGCCTTATGGTGTTATTTCTTCAAAAGGATGCATTACTGGGTCACAGTAGTTGGAGGTATAAACATGTAGGCCTGGTAGAGTGCCAGCAAGCACCGATACAGGGCAGTTGGGCTCACTCTACTGAAGTAGGAGCAGAGTTCACATGGATACAGAATTCAACTGCTTAATAATAATGTAAACATGCTTGATGACTTTAATAAGCATGTACAAATCCAAACATATGGTCAAACTAGGACTATACTGTGGTGAAGTGTGATACTCACATTCAGGAGACCAGATAATGTTGCACTAGAAGTGTGACTTCCATGTTAGTTGTATGGGCTGGGGTTTGCATCCCGACAACTCCTAACTCTGATCCCCAGAGTGGGTCAGTGCCAGTTTTGCATTGACATTGTACAGTGGCTTTGCTGCATGTTTGTAACTAACCAAGTGCAACTTTTGATGTGATTTGAGTTACATCTTTTGATGAGTAAAATCCTTTTGATGGGATTTGAGTAAGTCCTCAGAAGCATTTACAGACTAAATACAAGGCTCAGTGTAGGATCATGGTCAGTAGAAAATCTGGAAAATTGAGGCGAAAGTGGTCAGGTCCTCATCCACTAAAGTGGTTAAGAATTATTCTCCACTAAAGGCTCTCTGTTCATAATGAGTTTAAACCGAAGATAGACATAAAATGCTGGAGTAACTCAGCGGGACAGAAAACATCTCTGGATAGAAGGAATGGGTAATGTTTCCGGTCGAGACCTTTCTTCAGACCATCCTGAGATGCTGCCTGTCCTGGCTGAGTTGCTCCAGCACTTTGTGTCTATCTTTGGTTTAAAACAGCATCTGCCGTTCCTTCCTACACAAGTGAGTATAAACTTTGCCTTTAGTAAAATGGATGTTCCTCATCAATTGTGCTGTGAAATCACAGTGTTATGCATCATAAAGATTAAAAAACACCTGGACAGTCACTTTATTAAATCTGCAGATTAAACCAAAGACTAAATATTTAAAATGCATTTCACTTGTAAGCATCACCATCCTTTGCCTCACCATGTACAGATAGTTTTATTTTCCCGATTTATTGCAAACCATTTCTTTTACTTCTACCTTTTTTGTTGAAAATCTTGGCTGACTGTGCTGTGAATGAGTGAAGCCGTCCAAAAATGAGGACATGCGGTTGGGACTCCGCTCAGTTGCCTGTGAAATGAGGGACAGGAGCAAGATGGTGTAGAACAGATATTAGTGGATGGGGAAAAAAATGAGATGGTGAGTATAAGATAAACAGTCAGAATGAAACAAGGAGGAGGGATGAAGGTAACCAAGGCACATTATATTGGGCGTTCGGCTGGTTTAAGGCCAATAGTAAACATTTAGAACTGATGAGCCAAGTTCATGAGGAACATGTACAGATTCTCCAACAACACTGTGTATGGAGTAAACATTACATTGGAGTATTAGCAAAGAAACAGACTATTTGGCTTCACTACCCAATCCCATGATTATCCACAAGAGCTTCCTCTCAACCTTTTTTGCCTGACCTAGTGGGCAAGCCTTGCATTTTGCAACTTCTACATTCTTTTGTCTATGTTCTCACTCTCTAACGGCTCCCATTCACCCAATGAACAGGTAACCTTGTTCACAGCTGATGCCCGTGGCCATAAAACATCCCCTCTCCCTAACTATACCTGTAGCTTAACAAGCTTCTTTCTTTCCCAGGTCTGGCACTGGATGTTGGATCTGAAGCGCTGACTCTATTTCTCTTCCCACATGTGCAGACTGAGCTACTGAGTATTTCTACCATATTCTGCTTTCATTTTAAATTTCATCAGAATTTTCTTTGATTTTCATCTTCTAAATCTTTCCCGCTTGTACTGGGCATCCTCTTAATCGTCTCAACTATTCCACATTGTAACAAACTGAAGATTCTCAACAACTCCCTGCATAAGGAATGTTTCTCTAATTCCATATTTGATTTATATCGTAACTCAAATTTCAATGTACCTTAATTAATACGTGTGACAATAAACTGACCTTGAAACCTTGATTTGAGCTCTCATGTTGGATTCTCTCATTGGCAAAAATATACGCCAAGTCTATTTTGTTAAATAAATCTTTCAATTTTTAAAATATCTTTCGAACTAACTGTTACTTTTCTAAAGGAAAGAGCTTCACTTAATCTCTCTTTCTAGACGTGCATAATCTTTCTAATCATTTAATTAGTATTTAAATTTTGCCCTTCATGTTAAATTTTGTGAATGGAGACCAGACTAATTCTTCATATGATCTAACCATGGTTCAACTATTACAGAATAAATAAATACCAAAACTCTGTCTGCAGTTTTGTGACGTTATCAACCAGAGTTTGTCGGGATTGAAACAGCTATCGTGGGATACAATTAATCTCTGGAGAAACTTAGCAGGCCGAGCAGCATCTGTGGAGGGAAAGAATGGTTGATGCTTCGGGTCGAAACCTTGCATCTGGACTGAGAGTGGAGAGGGACGAGAGGCAGTGCGAAGAGAAGGGAGCAACATGATAATTGGTGGAGTGAAGGACCTTGGGCACATGGTCACAGTTGGGTTGGGAGACTAGGGCAGGCGGAGACTCTTAGAAAAACCCAGATGGAGCCAGATGGGGGGAGCGGTGGGTAAGATGAAGACAGCTAAGAAGGTGCTAATTGGGAACACAGGTCCTAGACCCCAAAAAGAAAGGTGATATTGGGAACCATTGGAGGAGAAGTAGACTGCAGGTCGGACCATGACAAGAATGGGGAGGGAAGAGGGAATCTAGTGGGTGAAACGTGTGGGAAGAAGGGAGATAGAATCATAAGGGAGGTATTCAAAAATGGGCAATGAAGGGCTGGAGGGGGATGAAAAAGGGGTCAAAAATGGGCAGACTGGTGGTGGATCAGAAAGGGAGGTGGGGATGGAAAAACAAGGTAGGTAAGGGTTGCTTGAAATTAGGACTCTTACTTCCCTTGTCTCCTGTGTCCTCCAACCCCCCACCCCCACTCTCCTTCCAACTCACCTCCAATTCCCCCATTTTAATTCACTTTCACACTGCAAACACCCCCCATCAGCCCTGCCTCTGCCTCCCATTTTGATCCCCCTCTCTTGCCTGGTTTCATCCTCCTATACCCACACATTTCATCTACTGCCCATCCAATCTGGTTCAGATTCCATCTGCCCTTCACCCCTCTTCTCATGGTCCCCATTTCACCCTCCCTACTTATCAAGTTCCAATACTGGTGGTCTTTCTGTTCCCGCTTAACACGCTCATAGCTGGCTCCACCCTCATCTTCGTGCTCACCTCATCCCACCTGGTTCCATCTGACTTTATTTTGTTTGTTTCTTCATCTACCTTTTTATTCTGCCTCGAGCTATCATCCACCTGCCCCTGCATCACAACTCCAGTTCTCCCGCTCCCGATTCCACCGGTCTATTATCCTTTACCCCTTCTTTGGTCCACTAATCACCTACTGGCCCTGTCTCACCACTCCCCCTTTTCCCTCTGTACTGGCTATCTCCCCCCTCCACTCAGTATTAATGTCTTGATGAATATTGGCAATTTCCCCTCACAAATGCTGCTCGACCTGTTAAGTTCCCAAAACAGATTGTTTGGTGCTTTAGATTCCAACATTTGCAGGCTCTTGGATCTCTATCATGGGTTCCTTCAGCCATGTGGAACTACAGAAACTCACATAAAGAGCAAAATGTTCTTAGCTGTAGGGACGTGGGGATGGACCAGTGTATTCGAAACTGCTCCTGTACTCTCACACTAATTTTATCCTTTACTCAGAAGGAAAACAAATAGGGATGGTACAAGCCTGTTACAGGCAAAATGTTAACATCACAGTTTTCGTTTAACACTTAGCAAAAGCTCTACCATGCCTTGCCCGATTCAGTGGTACACACTGGGACTATCGCTGCATTTAGTAAATAGCAACTGCTGAACGGGGTTATAAGCCTTGTGTTCAGATGCTCATGCCTTTGTGGTCTCTCATTCTAACCACGTAAAGCAAACTTGCAACTCTGACTGGATGCATGCCCAGTTTGTCAAGCAATGCCACATCAAGATCATAACCCTGATTGGGTTGTATAGTTAGAGCAATTGGACAAAATGATATATCGCAGAAAGAAGCTGAGGTGAGATTGGTGCACGTGGAGATTTGCCTCAGCTTAGTGAACAGAAGGAAGATTTAGTTTTGGAATCAGAGCACTCTTTCCTTGAACTGCTGTCCCCATCACCTATTAGTAGAGCAGAGAGAATGAAAATAAGATAAATGAACTGGATGTGATTTTGCACTGCACTTGTTTGTCCTGGTAGAAAATGGCAAAATGAGAAAGCAATCAATGTGTGATTGATGATGATGCTTTGATGAATGTTTTAAGACGAAAACGCCAGTTCTGCACCTGCTTTAGATCACAGCTTGAATTGGGATGGTTTCTCCGCAAGACAGCCTTTGGCCCACCGGGAGCGTAAGCAGAATTAACCCAGGAGTGTGAACGATCGATCCCCTGGCAGGTAAAGGAGGCAGGATAAGGAGGAAACACAAGGTAAAAACGAGAGTCCAGCTATAACACAATCATTAACAGTGAGAACAGAGAGTTGCAGCTGGGATATCACGATAAACCTGCATCCTGGATGCATTTAAAATGGTCAATTTAACGTTGACTGACTATCTTTTCTAAGCCAACTTGCAAATCGTGGCAAACCACATACTAGATAACACAACTTACAAAATTTCAGTCAACAAAACATCATGAAAACATTGGCTCTCCATTAATTTTGGGGCATTATGCTAGGTAGGTAGTGTTAGAACCTTACCAGAGCCAATGAATTTGAAATTCATATTTATCCATTGGAAAGGAAAATCCTCTGGAATTGGTAAAATCATTGAGGGTACTGGGCTGCTTATTTTTACAGATCATCCCCTTTATCCATCTGCAGTCTCATAATTTTTGACATATAAATGCAGCATATCTCTTGTTAACTTAACCTGTCCACTTTTAACCTTTTGAAAGATTCACAAACTCCATATTTTGGCTTCTCTTTGCTTGAAAACGGTTGCCTGATTTTACTGCATTATTTTTAACCTGAGTTATGGAGTCACAGAGTCCTAGTTGTTTGTACAGCACAGAAACAAGGGCTTCATCCCAAGTTGTCCATGATGGCCTGAGGCCAAATCTATATTCATCCCATTTGCTCGCATCCCTCTACTCCGTTCCTATCCAAAAACATTTTAATTGATAGCTTCTGTGGCAGCTCCTTCCATATTACCACCATCCTGTGTGAAATACATGTCCCTGTTTTCCGTGCTCTGTCGATTTAACTGCAATCCTCAATTTGTCTTAATGTGTTTGTTAGACTTTTCCTTGAGATTGGACATTATTCTGTATTTAAAATATCGGCCACCAAACTGGGTAACCTTAACTTGATTAGCATGGAGATTGCAATCCACAAAGCAGATATTTCTGGTTTTGGATCTTGGATCTATTTTGGATCTCAAATCTAATTTACAAGGAAAAATAACCACCTCCTGTAAAGTGGAATAACAGATTAAGATTATCAAAAGGAGCAGAATGGAAAGATTTCATGGAGCAGATGGTCTTTCTTTCTACTAGCCTGCCTCCACATACTCTAATTAAGACAAGGGGTTTAAATCAGATTTAATGCAGTATTTGCCTTTGCTCTGGCTCTGATCTACTTCCCTACAATTGCCTTACAGCGGCAGAGAATCGTGTTCGATCCAGACTACAACTGTTGGAACGGAGTCTCTCCGTGACCGCATGGGTTTCTCCGGTCTCCCCCCAGTTTTCTTCCACATTCCAAAGATGTGCAGGTTTGCAGGTTAATTGCCTACTATAAATTGCCCCTTGTGTGTAGGATAGAACTAGTGTACTGGGTGTTCGAGGGTCGGTGTGGACTTGGTGGGCCGAGGGGCCTGTTTCCATGCTGTATCTCTAAAGTATAAATATTTGTTTGCAACTTCAGCATTTTACATAATCCTCCCAATTGTTCCCAATTGCTCTTCCGTCTCAAGAGAGAGACTTTGCCTCAACAACAACCTTTTTTTGGCAGACTCCTGAGTGGGATTATCTGTTCTATTTTCCAAACAGTGTTTAAAAAAATTCCTAACAACTATCAAAACTAAAATAGCTTCTCAAGGAGGAAAATAAATAAACCTATAAGGCACGGGGCATGGTTAGAAGAGTGGAGTTAGATTAGATTACATCTGAGAAACAACTATCAGCTTCATGGCCTGTTTCTGGTTGCATGCCAACCATAAAGCACCAGCAATAATATTTGAAAAAGTTAGTAATTTTATAGCCACATTTTCATATAAATTCCTGCATTAAGCCCATCATTTAAACATAAGCCAGTATCTGGTTGTACATCGCCAAGGGAACAGTATTATCGTGATATCCCTCATTCCCAGAGTAGTAAGTGCCCACCATCCCAGACTTGGACAGGCATGCAGTCCCATCTGGAAACACAGATATATAGCAGATTGTCAGTAAAAGAAGTCCCATGATTTTTTTCCATCAGCAATTTTACTATTCATCACCATTAAATATAATACAACAATTAACATTGAGCCATGAATACCAGCATTGGAGGCAGAAAAGTCAGAATCAAACATTATTTCCAGGCCTTATTATCCCATTAAGTCACTGCTTAGAAGGAATTTTCCCAGTGGGTATTGCTACATTCAAGTATAATCTATCACATAAGCACACTGCAGAACACAAGGCAATGGCCCCTCTCAGTCAATAAATACTAACAGCTAACATCTGGCCTGCTACAGTGGAGTAGTGGAGAAGCTGAACGCAAACAATATCTTCCAACACCACACAGCTGCCTTCTAACCTTACATAATAAGTGGGAGCTGAAGCTCCAGTCCAGCCCAATAACCAGAAACATTCGACACCACAAACAACAAATTCAACCAGAAACAAAGTTCCATGTGACATTCTGTATATAGTTTTACAGGGTAATGAACCTCACCCATTTTCTATGTGATGAAGCTGCCAGTGATTCAATTCAATCAACATTCAACTTAAGGACCAATCTGTTAATTCCTAATTATTTTGCTTCATAATTATCAATATATCATTCAATTTTGCTTCATAATTATCAATATATCATCCAATTTTCTGATTTCTCCATCATTCCAAGATCTTTTATTTTTCAATGTTGAAAAGTACTTTGCCATATATTTCCAAATGTCAGACACGTTTCTCGTGGTCACCCGCTATCAATGCAGCGGACACCTGAAGAATTCCAAGACACTTATTGCAGATCCCTTGTGCTGGTTTTCATGTCCCTTTCTCTAATGAGTTCAAGAACACGAGAAATGTTATTAGTGCAGAACCTGACCATGATATCCAAGATCAAAACAGAATAGAGCCCACTTTCTAGACTTCAAAACCCAGCTTTCAGCTAAAGACTGGTGAAAAATGTCATTTCCTTTAACATCCATGTTTTGGCATATGGCATTATAGATGGATCTGGAACAAAAAACACATTCACTGCTAATCCCTACTTTTTGGATTAAAATTGAAAAGTTAAGCATTCTAAGTCATAAAACTGTAATTGAAATAAAAATGGAGCAGATGGCTCCATGTTGGCTTAGCACAACAACAAATGTCAACTATCATCCAATGGTTCTCCCTTCAGTACTTTGATCTGTCCACACCAGGCTGATCTATAAACCAAGCTAGAATATATGTTTGTTGCATTTCTAACAATTAGTTGAAAACAAGTGCATTGTTTTTCGTTTCCCCACATAGAAGGGAAACTAACACAACCTCTGCAACAAGGAGGTGGTTGCCATGTTATGATTCTGGCAGGACTATATTACTGTAAAAGCTGCACAAACTCTGAAAAAGGGCCAATATTTAGCTTTATTAAAAAGTGGCTTTAAAGTCGATGATACTTCTTGAAAGCTGGTTGGAATTTCAGAACCCGTATCCCTGTTGTCAAATCACAAACTGCTCTTTAAGTGCACACTTTGCTGTTAAAATTACAATCTGTGCTACGATACAGGACAAATCTTTTTCACCTTACTTGTCCGACAGTCAAAAATTGAATTCCGACTTCAGTTAAAGAACTAAAAGCATTGATAGGATTCCATGCCATGGATAGCCAAATGCAAATCAGCCTGCTCCAGTTCCTACGCATTCCCACAACAGACCCAAAGCCTGATGTCAAACAGTCACTCTCCACAAAATACAAAGAAGCATACAAGCACGCAGGCGCTGCCTCTGGTCATAGTTGCAGCAGTCTTCTTTAGCTCTGGGATCAGCTGGGCCCTGTCAAATCCAACGACTGTTGCACTGGGGTGCACCTCCATACCTTCTTTGGTGATTGCAACGGTGTCTCTAGTGACAGCCTCAAAGGTTACGGGTAGAAAGCAGAAGAATGGGGTTGAGAGGGAAATATAGATCAGCCATGATTGAATGGCGGAGTAAACACGATGGGCCGAATGGCCTAATTCTGCTCCGATGTCTCTGATTATAACAACATTTAAACGGGTTAATTGAATTCATTGGTAATACATGATCAATAATGTGGACCCTATACAAAGCAGTCCGACCTGTTAGCAGGAATCTAACTTTGCCAGAAACAAAAAAATGATTGAACAGAAAGTGCATAACAAGTATAGGAACTTAGCTTTTTCACATATCATTGGGTCAGAAAGCATAAAACTCCCCACACACTTTCTCCCTGCAACACATATAAACCATGGAATGTGTAATAGGCAAGAGCAGGCTCATTTAACCACCAGTGTTGTTAGTTGTGTGAATAACGTTCAGAAACATGCATATGCAGGCCAGCGCACTGATATCTACTTCAGTCAGGTGCAATCCAGTGCTTTATAAAGAGTTACATTGCAAATTCATTAGCACTTACTTTGCAACCCATGATTTTTTTCACCTCATCATCTGGTGTTGTTGGCGTGGTGGCAAGATCTGGATTGCTGTTGCTGATGCTCTTTGAACGAGACAGGTTTAGGCTGGTAGGCCTGGCAGTAGCACGAGACAAGGTGGCATATTGAATGGGGCCAGTGTATAACGGGCTGCTTAATCCTGCAAGCAGTAGAATATAATAAAACAAGTGATTAGCAAGATATTACACTTGTTCAGTATATTGGTGAATGTATAACGTAGGAAAGGTTGAAATTAAACCGATACATCTAAATATGCAATACACCCATAACTTTATCAACTACTGAGAATGAGTGCAAATGTGTTTGTGTCCCAATGCTGCAATGAGAGAGTACAACCACCCTTTGAATTAAATATCACACAGGGGCCTTGACAGGGGGAGTCAAAAGATCGTCCAAGACAAAGGAGAGATCATGCTGGTGTTCTGTCCAACATCTGTGGCTCAACTAACAAAACATAAAAAAGACGTGACTATCCAAAATACTCACCATCTAAGGATACAAAAGCACAGTGGCATGGAGCTGCAACATGCCGTCAAGAACAAAGAGGGACCCAGTGGACTGTGCTGCTGAGAATCAAGAGGGGCCTGGTGGGCCGCCTGCAGTCACATGTACACTATATATCAGTACACTGTGGATGGTTTGATTGTAATCATATTTTGTCTTATGCTGACTGATCAGAACGGAACAAAAGCTTTTCACTGTAACTCGGTACAAGTGACAGTAAACCAAAGATAGACACAAAATGCTGGAGTAACTCAGTGGGACAGGCAGCATCTCTGGAGAAAAGGAATGGGTGACGTTTCAGGACGAGACCCTTCTGTTGTGATACTTCCTGGATGCCCATCATTATAGATCAGCCACGACTGAATGGCAGAGTAGACTTGATGGGCCGAATGGCCTAATTCTATTCCTATTCATTATGCCGTTATGTCCCAGGAGCAGTTAAAGACTCCATAATCTAACAAAGAAAAGACGTTGATATATACTCTGGGAATGCTATAGCCACATTGCCAACTGATAAAGTGTTGTCTTGAATCCAAGCAGGAGACTGAGATATTACACTTTTGACAATTGGCACTTATCTGTGGAACACCTTTATTTATGGAATAAAACTAGAACATTGTGTTATTAGCTGATGAAACATCAAGTGCTGAAACTATACACACCCAACAACTATTTTGTTAAGACTGAAAATCATAAAGATAAGAATAAAATGGATAAATGTGGACCTTTTGGGTTCCCAGGATCAAGGGACATGTGAGCCTTGATGCATCATTTCGCCAACGTTTGTTCTACCACATAAGCTTTCTACTGCTGTTTTTCCCCCAACCTTTAGGAAAGCTTTTTGCATTTGTAAATTTGTTCACTCAAATAAGTTGGAACTGGTGTAACTTCCCAACTTTAAATTGATCAATCCAATCACATACAAAAGTGAGGAACTCTCCCTTACTTGTTGACATTAGTTCAGGATGCACATATTGACTAGATGAATTTCCTGACATTCAGAAGATTAACCGTGACCTAAAACATTGTAAACACCTCTGGCACTGCACAGCACCTTCAGATTAACACAACTACAGATGAAACAGCAACACATTTACCCCATATTAAATGCATTGAACTGATCTCAGTTTCTGGTGACAACAAAATGTGAACAAAGCAGTTATGGCTGAATTTAAGATCTATGTATTAGTTAGAGAAGGACAACCAGGAGTGTACTCAGGATGTCTGTGGCACTGCAAATGGTTACTTAACGACTCACGGAACTGCACAGTGCAGAAATGGGCCCTTCAGCCCAACAAGGCCATGCTAACCTTTTTGTCCCCTTCCACCAATCCTATTTGTCCACATTAGGGTCACATTATTCTATGCCATGCTGATACAAGGTCTGCCTCTTCAACAATGAAATTGTAACTGATTCCACCACCACCACCTCTGACAATGTGTTCCAGATATCTGTGTGTGTATGTAATGAACTAACCCCTCAGATCCTACCTCTCAGCTCAAAACTATGTCCAGTTGTTTCTGATACTCCTTCATGAGAAAATGATTTTGAATACCTATCCCATCCATGCCTCTTATAATCTTATATACTTCAAATTGCCTCTGAGCCTCCATCACTTCAGAGAAAACAATCCGATCCAATCTTTCCCAAAATTGAAGTCCTCTAATCAAGGCAAAAACTGATTAATCTCCTCTGCACGCTCTCCAGCACATCTCAAATCAAAGTCGAAAATGTAGTCCATTGGACACAGACAGAACACAGATTTACGTTCAGTAGCACTGTATGTGATTCTTCAAGTGGAGGGTACAGATAATTGGCACATATAATTAAGTCCTTACCTCAAAGTCAGCTTGATTTATTTTTATTTTTCCACTATAAAACTGACATTTAAAAATGGATACTCTGACAGTCTTTAAGTTAGTTTTTCAGAGTGTACTAATGAGTCACCCTGATGAAAGCATACATTTAGTGCAGTAATGACATATTATCCCAGGATAAGTACAGCATTCACATGTATACATACCGGGGAACTGCGGATGGTGGTCACTGTCTGGAAGGTGAAACATATAATATATATAGGATGCCAGAAGGTTGTTGTGTCCATGTTGGTCTTGATTTCCTTCTAAGTTTTTATGGATCTGATTGACGAGCTGAGCCATTGCTTCAAAAGCAGCTCGACCCAGATTTACTGTAATATAAAAAGATTTATATACTTATTCCGTTCTTCAGGGAATTCAATTAATCTATTTGGTGACAACATGGCAAAGTATTAATCTGTCAATTTGCATTTCCTCTGCCTTGACAATATATTTTACAGCCATTTTATTAACATTTATAGTGTATTTAAAACTGTAAAGATGATGCATTGATATGACATTAGTGTGCTTCACCGTTAGACTTTAGACCTACAGAGCGGAAACAGGCCCTTCGGCCCACCGAGTCCGCGTCGACCTGCGATCATCCCGTATACCCAGTGGCGGACTGGCCAGGGTGTCAGCTTGCCCGATGGCAAGTGGGCCCCTGATGAAGTGATAGCAAGTGATGGCAAGTGGGCCCCTGTTAAATTATAGCATTGTAGTTGTGGGTGGGCCCCCTTTGTCTCCTGGCAACCAATATTTTTAGACCCAGTCCGCCACTGCGTATACCAGCACTATTCTACACATTAGGGACAATTTTACTGAAGCCATTTAACCTATAAACCTATACGTCTTTGGAATATGGGAAGAAACCGGATCACCCGGAGACTGTGTCGCCTAAACTCACACATCATAGGATGTGGAAATGCTGCAGGAATATATTTGGCAAGTTTGAATTTCCAGATTTATAATAGTTTAATTTTATTGAAAGGTTTGTGTCAATGTGACCATTGGAGAGTCCAAATTGCGGCAAGCCATGAATTTTCCGTAGATTATTTATCCGATGTTGTACTTCAGGAGTCTGCCAAATATCCATCTAAAGGCATGTTGAATATTATGCATGAGAGGTGTGAGGCAATATACAGCTACAAAAGATAGCCAAACCGAGAGGAGGTGAAGTTGTGAGGTAAATGCTGCTCCTGGAAAACTAAGAGCACATGGAGCCATAGCTATGGATGTTGCCAGTTCCCCTAAAGCAAGTGATTTGCATGACCTGGCTTCACAATGGTGTGCTATGCAATATAGCAAGAGCACTACAAATCAAATCTGACCCTGGCTAATGTTCATATTACAAATGAATTTTCGTACAGTATTAATTGTGATATGTGTAGGAAGGAACTGCAGATACTGGTTTACACTGAAGATAGACACAAAATGCTGGTGTAACTCAGCGAGTCAGGCAGCATCTCTGGAGAAAAGGAATAGGTGACGTTTTGGTCGAGATTCTTCATCAGATGAAGAGTCACATCTTGATATCCTTTGTTGAGGAAATTAATCCCCCAAACACAAGGAGATGGGAATAAAGAAATATGTCAATAACCCCACTGCAGTTGTGCTTCAAATGAAGGACACAGAATCCAATGAGTGGACAGATTACAGTTGCCCAGGGAACGTAGCCTGACATGATTTACAGCGAGGAAATTAAAACTAAAACATTGTGTTATTAGCTGATGAAACATCAAGTGCTGAAACTATACACACCCAACAACTATTTTGTTAAGATTGAAAATCACAAAGATAAGATGAACGTGGATTTTTTGGTTTCCCAAGATCAAGGGACATGTGAGCCTTGATGCATCATTTCGCCGTCTTTTGTTCTACCACATAAGTTTTCTACTGCTGTGTTTTCCCAACCTTAAGGAAAGCTTTTTGCATTTGTAAATTTGTTCACTCAAATACGTTGGAACTGGTGTAACTTCCCAACTTTAAATTGATCAATCCAATCACATACAAAAGTGAGGAACTCTCCCTTACTTGTTGACATTAGTTCAGGATGCACATATTGGCCAGATGAATTTCCTGACATTCAGAAGATTAACCGTGACCTAAAACATTGTAAACACCTCTGGCACTGCACAGCACCTTCAGATTAATACAACTACAGATGAAACAGCAACACATTTATCCCATATTAAATGCATTGAACTGATCTCAGTTTCTGGTGACAACAAAATGTGAACAAAGCAGTTATGGCTGAATATAAGATCTATGTATTAGTTAGAGAATGACAACCAGGAGTGTACTCAGGATGTCGGTGGCACTACAAATGGTTACCTAATGAGTCACGGAACTGCATAGTGCAGAAATGGGCCCTTCAGCCCACAAGGCCATGCTAGCCTTTTGGTCCCCTTCCACCAATCCTATTTGTCCACATTAGGGTCACATTATTCTATGCCTTGCTGATACAAGGTCTGCCTCTTCAACAAAGAAATTGTAACCGATTCCACCACCACCTCTGACAACGTGTTCCAGATATCTGTGTGTGTATGTAATGAACTAACACCTCAGATCCTACCTCTCAGCTCAAAACTATGTCCAGTTGTTTTTGATACTCCTAAAAGTTGAAGGAACAATATTCATTTCCTTCAGCATTCTCTCAAAGAAAATGTTCTACTTGGAAAACCAAGGTAGCAATAGCTGGAACCCTGATAGAAACATAGAAATTAGGTGCAGGAGTAGGCCATTCGGCCCTTCGAGCCTGCACCGCCATTCAATATGATCATGGCTGATCATCCAACTTAGTATCCCGTACCTGCCTTCTCTCCATACCCTCTGATCCCCTTAGCCACAAGGGCCACATCTAACTCCCTCTTAAATATAGCCAATGAACTGGCCTCGACTACCCTCTGTGGCAGAGAGTTCCAGAGATTCACCACTCTCTGTGTGAAAAAAGTTCTTCTCATCTCGGTTTTAAAGGATTTCCCCCTTATCCTTAAGCTGTGACCCCTTGTCCTGGACTTCCCCAACATCGGGAGCAAGCTTCCTGCATCTAGCCTGTCCAACCCCTTAAGAATTTTGTAAGTTTCTATAAGATCCCCTCTCAATCTCCTAAATTCTAGAGAGTATAAACCAAGTCTATCCAGTCTTTCTTCATAAGACAGTCCTGACATCCCAGGAATCAGTCTGGTGAACCTTCTCTGCACTCCCTCTATGGCAATAATGTCCTTCCTCAGATTTGGAGACCAAAACTGTACGCAATACTCCAGGTGTGGTCTCACCAAGACCCTGTACAACTGCAGTAGAACCTCCCTGCTCCTATACTCAAATCCTTTTGCTATGAAAGCTAACATACCATTCGCTTTCTTCACTGCCTGCTGCACCTGCATGCCCACTTTCAATGACTGGTGTACCATGACACCCAGGTCTCGCTGCATCTCCCCTTTTCCGAGTCGGCCACCATTTAGATAATAGTCTGCTTTCCTGTTTTTGCCACCAAAATGGATAACCTCACATTTATCCACATTATACTGCATCTGCCATATATTTGCCCACTCACCCAGCCTATCCAAGTCACATTGCAGTCTCCTAGCATCCTCCTCACAACTAACACTGCCCCCCAGCTTAGTGTCATCCGCAAACTTGGAGATATTGCCTTCAATTCCCTCATCCAGATCATTAATATATATTGTAAATAGCTGGGGTCCCAGCACTGAGCCTTGCGGTACCCCACTAGTCACTGCCTGCCATTGTAAAAAGGACCCGTTTACTCCTACTCTTTGCTTCCTGTTTGCCAGCCAGTTCTCTATCCACATCAATACTGAACCCCCAATGCCGTGTGCTTTAAGTTTGTATACTAATCTCTTATGTGGGACCTTGTCGAAAGCCTTCTGGAAGTCCAGATACACCACATCCACTGGTTCTCCCCTATCCACGCTACTAGTTACATCCTCGAAAAATTCTATAAGATTCGTCAGACATGATTTACCTTTTGTAAATCCATGCTGACTTTGTCCAATGATTTCACCACTTTCCAAATGTGCTGCTATCCCATCTTTAATAACTGACTCTAGCAGTTTCCCCACTACCGATGTTAGACTAACTGGTCTGTAATTCCCCGTTTTCTCTCTCCCTCCCTTCTTAAAAAGTGGGGTTACGTTTGCTACCCGCCAATCCTCAGGAACTACTCCAGAATCTAAAGAGTTTTGAAAGATTATTACTAATGCATCCACTATTTCTGGAGCTACATCCTTAATTACTCTGGGATGCAGCCTATCTGGCCCTGGGGATTTATCGGCCTTTAATCCATTCAATTTACCCAACACCACTTCCCGGCTAACCTGGATTTCACTCAATTCCTCCAACTCCTTTGACCCGCGGTCCCCTGCTATTTCCGGCAGATTATTTATGTCTTCCTTAGTGAAGACGGAACCAAAGTAGTTATTCAATTGGTCCGCCATATCCTTGTTCCCCATGATCAACTCACCTGTTTCTGACTGCAAGGGACCTACATTTGTTTTAACTAATCTCTTTCTTTTCACATATCTATAAAAACTTTTGCAGTCAGTTTTTATGTTCCCTGCCAGTTTTCTTTCATAATCTATTTTTCCTTTCCTAATTAAGCCCTTTGTCCTCCTCTGCTGGTCTCTGAATTTCTCCCAGTCCTCCGGTATGCTGCTTTTTCTGGCTAATTTGTACGCATCATCGTTCGCTTTGATACTATCCCTGATTTCCCTTGTTATCCACGGATGCACTACCTTCCCTGATTTATTCTTTTGCCAAACTGGGATGAACAATTTTTGTAGTTCATCCATGCAGTCTTTAAATGTCTTCCATTGCATATCCACCGTCAACCCTTTTAGAATTAATTGTCAGTCAATCTTGGCCAATTCACGTCTCATACCCTCAAAGTTACCTTTCTTTAAGTTCTTAAGGTTTTCTTTAAGTTCTGAGGTTTTGTCTGCCTGCCACTTTTACTTTTCACCTTGCTACCTATTGCTTCTACCCTCATTTTACACCCCTCTGTCTCTACGCTCACACATTTAAGAAACCCTTTCCCTTTAACTCCATCCTCCACTATCCCATTCGACACCCTTCATCTCCTTCATTTTGTAACTGCTTTTGCAGGAATGACATTGGGATGAACCATCTTGATTAGTTCAGGGGTTATGGTGAGAAGGCAGAACAATGGGGTTAGGAGGGAGAGATAGATCAGCCATGATTGAATGGAGGAGTAGACTTGATGGGCCGAATGGCCTAATTCTGCTCCCATTACTTATGACCTCATGATTATTTCAGTTGTAGTCTCAAGTGTCCTATCAATTGTTATGGCATCCAAAAGGCCACTTTGTTTCACTGCTTAACATTGGTAAATTCTGCACTGTGTTATTAGACATGCTTTCTGTGCAAGCATAAATGATGAGATATAATGAACTGTTCTAAATAATAAATGGCACATGTGAGCTTTGGGGAGAAAGTCGGCTCATACCTATTTGGCCGCTGATAACTGGAGGCCGCACAATTAGGAGGATGAGTTTGTTGAGGACATGGTGGACAAATCGAAGAAGTGGTTCCATCTTTGCTGACCGCAGGTTGTTTATACTGGCCTTCAGTTCTGTCTCCACATTATTCTCTGTGATGATCACATCCTTCAGTCGAAACGGGAAAGAATATTCTTCCAGAACGTGCACTAGAGTAAAAAACTTATCCAGAAATTGGTCCTAAGGATTAAAAGCACAATAAGTGATTAATCAAGCACTGTGCATGTATCCTTGAATGATTCCTCATCTAGTACTGAGATGAGGAAAAACTTTTTCACCCAGAGAGTTGTGAATCTGTGGAATTCTCTGCCACAGAAGGCAGTGGAGGCAAATTCGCCGGATGTTTTCAAGAGAAAGTTAGATGTAGCTCTTAGGACTAATGGAATCAAGGGATATGGGGAGAAAGCAGGAACTGGGTACTGATTCTGGATGATCAGCCATGATCATATGGAATGCTGGCTCCAAGGGCCAAATGGCTTATTCCTGCGCCTGTTTTCAATGTTTCTATGTGCAGGTGTCTTGAATGATTCCTCATCCATACCCAGGCTGCTCTACCATATAATCCAGCTCCAGCAGTCGCCTTTTAATTAAAATAACCTCTCGGCTCAAGGACAATTAAAGATGGATAATAAATACCATTAATCTCAAAAAATAGACCAGGCCTTTGGAAAATAGTATTAGTGAAAATGTAGGAATTCCATTTTACAATTGTTTGTCACATTCATTTATCAAGAAATTAGGATATGAGGATATAAATTAATAATAATTTGGAATAATTTCAGGTTTCTGTGCAATATTTATAAAAAATAATGCTGCTCAGGAGCAACCAAGTTAGGTTGTTATTTTAATCATTTGTTTTCTCGTTCAAATCTTCATTCAATGTCCTTTTAAGGATATGCTGAATCAGGTTCAACCATCGTTTTACCCACATATCATAGATCATAACAAATCACTGGGGTTTTTAACTATTATCTTAGGTCTGTTTTCATTTGGAGGTGAAATTATGTCAAGAGGCAAGGTTTACTTGTCCATTCAGTCCAGTGTTTATCTTTCTGGGATGTTTGCACATCAGGCAGGATAAACATTTGGAAAGGAGGTTGTTCTGGTGGCTGCTTGATCTGAGTGTGCTGTGTTACAAGATGCAGCTGGAGGTATAGGGTGGAGGAAAGCCATGAAACTGTGTTGACTTTGAAAGGCCATATGGATCATACAGCCTTTGCAGTTATCAAGAATATAATGATTGTAATCTTCATTAAAAATCTTTTGTCTTTAAAACTCTTCAACAAAAATGCTGCAGAGTCATCTGAGGTTTGGGAAGATATCCATCCGACTATTCCCCTTGCATTTACAAACTCTCGGTTGGATTTTCTCGCCCGAAATAAGAGCAAAATCTGTCTTCTGAAAGGGAGCAAAGTTTTAAGAGAGTTGTTTGAGAGCTTTTAGAGTGTGTAGGATCAGCCAAGCAATGTACTTGTACCTGGGTATGGACTGATGATGCTGCCAGTACTTCCACATTAAAAACTCCTTTGTGGTTGTCGACCCACTTCATACCTGGCAACTGGACCTTTTTGAACACAAGATAAGAGCAAAACATCTATAAATATATGGACGTAAACTTTGATACTCATGAGGTTCATGGCAAGAACTGATAATTTAACATGAGTGTGGCATATAGGAATGATGAAGTCTAAATATTAGAACTGTCTACCTAATAGCACTGTCGGAATGCCTTCAATTGAGGAACTCCCATGATGGGAGCCCTTGGCTCATTATGAGCGTCCAGGATAATATGGACATACTAATTGCTATTGCAACATGTATCCTAATAACAAGTAAAATAAAATCAACCTCAACTTCCATATTAATAGATCTTAACTATCCCACAAACCACATATTCCATAGGTAGACACAAAATGCTGGAGTCTCCCAGCGGGACAGGCAGCATCTGTGGAGAGAAGGAATGGGTGACGTTTCGGGTTGAGACCCTTCTTCAGACTCCAGAGATGCTGCCTGTCCCGTTGAGTTTCTCCAGCATTTTGTGTCTACCTTCGATTTAAACCAGCATCGGCAGTTCTTTCCTACACATATATTCCATAGTTTCCTTTGTAAATCAAACCTTCTCAGGAGCACAATACGATTTAGGATGCAGAATTCTCAACAAGAAGTTTCATCTGAATTGCAGAATCTGCGGATACCTAATGAATGGGATAAACTTCCTCTCTCCCACAACTGTCTGCCTTCCTCCCATTGAAAAATGACAAAATACCAAAGTGCCAGCTGGGGAAAACTAACTGTAAGCCTACAATCAACAATACAATGTAATGTCATCTGGCAGAGGAAGTAAAACGTGAGGGATCACTATAAACAAGTAGTCAAGGTTAACATACATTCACACAAATATTTCAGTTTCACCCACACCACGCTTTTCAAAGAAAACCACTGTCTGCGTAACACTAATGCAGTCACGTGTCAGCTAGGTAGACACAAAATGCTGGAGTAACTCAACGGGACAGGCAGCATCTCTGTAATACTGTAAATCAACATATTTGGAAAAAATAATGCAAGGTTTTAGAAAGGTCAGCTGTTAATCCTGCTCTACCCTATCGATTTTTTTTACGGTGCTGAAGAACCAGTTCTCAATTGCAAAGCACAGCAGCCTTAAAGGTAACAAAACACAAAGTGCTGGAGGAACTCAGTGGGTCAGGCAGCATCTGTGGACAAATGTCGTCTGACCATTCCCTCCACGGATGCTACCTCACCTGCTGGGTTCCTCCAGTATGTAGTCTTTTGTTCAAGATTCCAGCATCTGCAGTTTCTTGTTTCTCCAGTCAAGGATATTTATTTTACTCAAGCCTCAAGATTTGAACATTTGATTTTATTTCTTGCCCTCCAATACCATCTGCTCCGTCAATGATGCCCCAAACATTTCCTAATGTGGCTTCACTGCATCTTCCTATTGGGGAAAATTAGCCAATGGCCAAGATTCAGAATGCCTAATCTAACAAGGGTTGACAAGTCATATGTTTAACATACATTTTTTTTTTTAAACAGATGAATAGGAGGTTAGACACATAAAGCTGGAGTAACTCAGTGGGACAGGCAGCATCTCTGAAGAGAAGGAATGGGTGACGTTTCGGGTCGAGACCCTTCTTCAGACTCCAGCTTTTTGTGTCTATCTTCGGTTTAAACCAGCATCTCCAGCACCTTCTTAGATGAATAGGAGGAATGGCAACTATGGTTGCAAGCTTGAGACAGGAAAGGCAGAAGCCGATGTAGGTTTATTATTTCAATGCAAAATCCAGGCATGAGGAGGAAGCAGAGGATGAAGCAATGCAGCATTTGATCATACTTACATCAGGAGTGAGGACGGAGTAACTGGGCGGTGGCTTGTCCACGGACACGGGAAGGCTGAATTGTCCCGTTCGGAGGCGGCCGTGTTGCATTAAAGGGATCCACTGAATGAAAGAGTTGGAAAGTTTGAAATTAGAGGCTATAACAATACTTGCAACACAGGGCATCTAATCTTCAACTCCAGAGCTTTCATGTTATGCTACTGTAAGCAAACAACCAACAGCATTGGGAGAATTGGAAGCAATAACAGGGCTGAACAGAATTGTCTGAAACAATGTAATAAATGTAATAAATACTATAAATGTATTTATTCCCCTCAAACCAACAGCTAGAATAAGTGTGTAGGAAAGAACTGCAGATCTTGGTTTAACTCGGAGATAGACACAAAAAGCTGGAGTAACTCAGCGGGACAGGCAACATCTCTGGAGAGAAGGAATGGGTGATGTTTCGGGTCGAGACTGTCAGTCTGGGGAAGGATCTCGTTCCGAATTGTCACCCATTCCTTCACAAACAAAATAATCAAATATAGCAGTGTACCTCGAGCTTGCAGTAATAAAAGTAAACTTATTGCCATTGAAATGACTTTAATTTTTGAAAATTCTGTTGAAAAAATAACTTCAATATTGCGATTCTGAAACTCTCAAACCCCATTTCCCTATTGATGCAATTATATTAATAACACAAGGCTTGAAGAAGCACGACTATCAGGTTATATCAGAACTACCTGTACTTGATTTCTCTTTTGAGCCACAATAACAGGCGCAATGGGGACAGTACATTATAATTGACCAGCATCTGCAGTTCTTTCCTACACATAATTGATGACAAGTGGGCAGCGTGTCACATGATATCTCTTGCAATATTTTCATTACAATTAAATAGAAACCTGCAACAAATGTGTTGCTGTGTTTGGTTTAACTCCAGCTGAATATCAGGATCTGAATGTGCTTGACGTGTGTCTTTCATCCCACCCACTCACTCATTTACACAACAAAGTTATGGGGAATTTTTATTCTAAAAATCTGCTAAAATGTTAGGCCATTTTATGGCAAATCTTACATTGTTAAATCTAGGTACAGTAAGATTCCAATATTCTCTATGTAAATCCTGATCGACTTGCATCTACTTCCCATCTAGCTCCGTTGAAAGAAATGAAAAAGACAAATGTCTAAACTGCTACTTTTAAAAAGACACCGATTAAGGTATGAAGAAAGGTCACAATGCGAAACGTCACCTATCCATGTTCTCCAGAGATGCTGCCTGACCCGCTGAGTTACTCCAGCACTTTGTGTCTTTTATCACCATTGATTACGTTTGATACCCCAGGCAAGTGGGAAACATTTGTTTCCCATTCAACTTCTGCGCTCCCCATTCACCAGTTCTCACACTCCCGGAGGCCATGTTCCCACAAGTGAGACCCCTGTCCCTTCCTCCTTGTGGCCCCGTTTCCACCCTCCCCCTCCACTTCTCTGAGCCCTGTTCCCACAGTCCCCCTTCACTGCCCGGGGCCATTACCATTACGATACGATAGAACTTTATTCATCCCAGGAGGGAAATTGATCTGCCAACAGCCATAAGAACACAAGATGCATGAAACATCAAATTAAAGTGACGAAAGGAAAGGATTGGTGATGTGCAAAGATTTGGGGAGGGAGGGGGAAGGGGAGTCAGTCTACCCCACGACAGAAAGGGGAGGAGGTAGTTAGATTACTACAGGGAAGAAGGATCTCCTGTGGTGTCCTCTCCACTTCACTCCCGAGGTCCATTCCCACTCTCCCCGTCCATTACCTAGGCCCATCTCCACTTTCCCCCTCAACTCCCCGGAGCCCCGTTCGCACATTCCCACTCCCTGGGACCGCATTCCCACACTTTCCATCGACTCGCCGGGCCCCTGTTTCCCATGCTTCCTTCCTACTTGTCAGAAATACTTCTATTCCCCCTATAATATCCTGCATTGACAATGTTATTGCAGTTGTTTGAGCCTGTAGTTTTGATTGCACTATCAGTATAAACACTTAACGGACCCAACTCCAGTGTTATTACTTAATACCAAGTAAAAGCAAGATAAATTATATAAAATCCCAACAGGATCTGTTAGTTGCATCATGTTGTGATTTCATCATTTAAGTGCCAAGTCTTGTTGAATTCACTGTAGAACTGGTTAATCAACATTCAGTGTATTTGACAAGTATGCAAAAGAAAGATTATTTTGGAAATAGTTCCAAAAAGGAAACGATTCCAACCCACCAGTTTAAATGTTGAGCAAACGTTAATATTTAATTAACACGAGTAAGGCCTTATTCATTATCTTTTACTGCCTTTGGAGCCCTGCCTAGAATTGCATTGGCTGCTTTAACGATCCATAGCCACTTACCGTGTAGCCCACAGGTGTCTCCAGCGATGAACTGGGTTTCTGCTGGCAGCTGATGTGATAAAAGGTGAAGAGCATGTGGTGATTATCTGTCAGGTTCGCTGGGATTTTCATTTTAATTTCCTCGTAAAACTCTGGAGATCTGTGGAAAAACAAGAACATTGAACATGATGTCCGTGCCGAACATGATACGAAGTTAAACTAATCTCCTCTGCATGCACGTGATCCATATATCACTCTATTCTCTGCATATCCATGTGCCTGCCTATCTAAGGTAGACACAAAAAGCTGGAGTAACTCAGCAGGTCAGACACACAGCAACTCTGCAGAAAAGGAAGCGATGATGTTTTGGGTCTTCAGAGAAGCCTATCTAAGGGCCTCAATTGCCACATAAAGAACACACAATGTGTCAGATTTTGTGTAATATTCTGGTAAGTAAGCAAATATTAATGTGGATGCGTCATTCACTTTCATTCCAGAGATTATTCTCCTGGAAGCAGATCTGACCTGTCACCGAGATGAATGGGCCAGAGCCAGCTTGGGGACGGGCTGATCTGGAGCTTGTTTGGCTGTTGAAAACGGGCACATAAAGCATTATGTTCATCCAGTAGAGATGCGCCCTTCCCAGAGGTTGCCCCCGAATTCACCTAGTACACTCCTTAAATTATTCTAATATTTTACACTAATAGGCATTAGACCACCAGGCTAGATAGTTGGATTTTGCTTCCCACTCTATTTGAATAAGGCTATCACTTTGGCAGATTTCCAATCATCTGGTACTTCTCCAAACACGTTTAGAATATGACAACCAATGCATTCGCTATCTATGTCGCCACATCTATCATCTCCGAGGGACTTATCAGTCTTTAACACTGTTAGTTTGCTTAATACTACCTCTCTATGATGGTATTTAAGTCCTCCCTGTATTTCTTGTCATTATTGCTTGAGTGTTGTATCAATTTAATAATAACAGGAGGCCAGAGATGAGTCTGAGATAGTCACACAGCATGAAAGCAAACCCAACTTATCCATGCCAACTAAGGTGCCTCATCTAAGCTAGTCCCATTGGCTCATGTTTGGCCCATGTATCTCACTAAACCTTTCCTATCCATGTACCTGTCCAAATATATTTTAAATGTTATTGTACCTGCCTCAATATTTCCTCTGACGGCTCTGAAGACTTACTAGTCCTCGTTCTGCTTATATAGATAAATACACTGTACCTCAGTACACTTGATAATAAACTGAACTGAAATGGTCGTTGGTTCTGATGGCCTAGGCTCATACACAAAGAATTGGTAATTAGTTTGTGGAAACGTTTACCAAACTTCAAAGTGGGTGGTTTTTCAAACTCCAGACAGACAGTACCCGTAGCCAGGATTGAGCCCACGTTTCTCGCACCGTAAGGCAGCATGGAGTGAAGTGGGTGTAGCCTCAAAGAAAAGGTTTGCAGTCTGCTCTAAAAAAACTATTTTAAGAGAGCCCCTGTCAATAAATTTCACCACGTAGCTACTTCCCATCTTTAATTCCCAATATCTTCTTCAGGCATTCTATATCAATATTCAGCGTGAAGCAAGTCAACTTATCAATCGACAACAAATTATCCAGCGCTGGAATGAAGATGATGCATCAGAGTGATTGAGGGAAAACAGTGACGTTTGAGCTGCTGATAACTGGACAAGACGGGGGACACTAAATCACTTTCCACAGTTACTTATGATGTGTAAGGTCGCAGGCAACGTCATTAGAGTAGGTAGTTTTATTGATCCAATTTGTGATCTGCGTCTGTGAGCTGACTACTTCACATTATATAAGCAAGACTCAAAGATTACAAAGGTTGAATCGGCTGCTGGTTTGGTTGTCAAGGCGGGCTACTAATTTAGTCCTTTACAGAATCTCTGACGGTTTCTGGCAGTGCCCAGATTAAAGTGCTGCGAAGGTGCAAAGTGACACAACAGCAACTCTCCATTATTCAGCTGCACCATGCAAGGAATGCCCTAAGCAACATGGTGGCACAGCGGTGGAGTTGCTGCTTCACAGCGCGAGAAACGTGGGCTCAATCCTGGCTACGGGTACTGTCTGTATGGAGTTTGCACGTTCTCCCTATGACCTTTGTGTGTTTTCTCCGGGTGCTCTGGTTTCCCCCACACTCCAACAATGTACAGGTTTGTAGGCTAATTGATTGGTAAAATTGTAAATTGTCCCTAGTGTGTGTGTAGGCTAATGTTAGTGTGCAGGGATCGCTGGTCGGCATGGATTTGGCGGGCCAAATGGCACTGTATCACTAAACTAAACTATAGAACTTAGTCCTTCCATGGAGGCAAATAACTGAAGAACTTCCATGGACAGCTGACATAGTCACACTAACAAAATAAGGTGCAGTTTATTTTTGACTGCAGCAACAAGCAGAAACATCTGCATAGCATGTCATTCTCTTGTATGCCTTAACACAAGGAACTCACTTGTTATGGTACACCACAGCAGAATATGCTTCTCTTGAAAATTCAGCACAGCTGGACTTCCCAAAGATAACCTGCATTTATACAGAAAGCAGAAACAAATGGTTAGGATGTACTGTGCAGGACAGGCACTCCAGTTGATGCTGATTAGATCATAGAAATCAAAACCATCAAAGCAAGTCACAAATTTGTGGCTTTGCATCTGAAACAAACAGTAGAAGCTGCTGAAAGATGCATAGAATCTAGTGGATGTAAAAGTGGCAGCATACAGAGAGGGCTTTACATAAAACCATGTCTTAGACCATGAAATGCAGTAGACAGGGAAAACAAATGGATAGATACTCAAAGCCAACACCGAACAGCGAAGAAAGGAGTGGGGAGAAACAAGACCTTGTACCTGGAGACCCATGAAACTGCAGATGCTGGAATCTTGAGGAAAAACAATCTACTAGAAGAACTCAATAGATCAAGCAGCCTCTATGGAGGCCAAGAAATGCATAGAGCACAGAAATATACAGATGAGGAACAGGACATCTGGCCCATAACGTCTGTGTTAAATATGATGCCAAGATAAACTAATCTCATCTGCTTGCATGTTATCCATGTTCCTCCATTCCTTGCATGTCCATGTATCTATACAAAAGCCTCTTAAAACGGCTGATGTTTGACTAACAAGACAATTTTGTTTTCTCTTTCCCATTCTGGTGAGAGGTCTTTGACATGAAACATAAACTTTCTCCATATCCATATCTGCTGCATGACCTGTTGAGTTTTTCCAGCTATTTTCTGTCCATGAAAGAAATAGGTTTGGAGAGGTCAGGAACAGAATAATATGCAGCTCCACATGTGAAGATAGTGCTGGGTGCCTGATCCTGGTTACTATGGAGACATCCTGTTACGAGAGATTTTGTGTGCGAGTCGTGTTCTCAGGCCTTGCTTACTACTTGAGCTCTTGCGACGAAAGAACTGTGGATATGATATGGAGCTAGCATGATATGGGTGGCACAGTGACACAGCAGTAGAGTTGCTGCCTTACAGCGCTTGCAGCGCCAGAGATCCGGGTTCGATCCCGACCACGGGTGCTGTCTGTACAGAGTTTGTACATTCTCCCCGTGGGTTTTCACCAAGATCTTCGGTTTCCTCCCACACTCCAAAGACGTACAGGTTTGTAGGTTAATTGACTTGGTATAAGTGTAAAATTGTCCCTAGTGTGTGCAGGATGTATGGGGATCGCCGGTCTATGCGGGCTCAGTGGGCCGAAGGGCCTGTTTCAACACTGTATCTCTAAACTAAACTATAGATAACCAGTGAACCAGTCTAGTAAAGAATCATCACTATTAGCGGAAAATAGTAAAATGGAAAGAACAAACCTTAAGGTGAATATCTATATTACTAAAACTCTGTTCTTGACCGCTTTTCCCGATCTGTGCTGCGATTTCCGAGAGAACGCCGCCACCTACGGCCGTCATTTTTGGCCACCTCCCTCAGAGCCCCACTCTGCCGCATGTGTGCCGAGGAATTTTCCCCTCGATGAAATATGACCAAGATATTAATGTTTTTACATCATTCCCCATTCTCTCTGCTGCCCCCGCTGGCGGCAGGGGAGGGAGGGACTATAAAACCTGGAAGCGTCCCGCTTGAATCACTTTCTTCCCGACCACGAAGTGAAAGGGTCACGGCTCTCTGAGCTGCAGCTCTGCTCCGAGGTGTGCTTTTTCAGCCAATTGATATGTATGTTATTCACCATGCTCTGAAGTTTCTTGGCATTTTGTTGGAAAGAGTTTGTATATTTGTCTATCTATATTGTGTTTGAACTGTGAATTGAAAATAAAAAGCATTTGTATATTTGTCTATCTATATTGTGTTTGAACTGTGAATTGAAAATAAAAAGCATTTGCATTTGTATATTTGTCTATCTATATTGTGTTTGAACTGTGAATTGAAAATAAAAAGCATTTGCATTTGTATATTTGTCTATCTATATTGTGTTTGAACTGTGAATTGAAAATAAAAAGCATTTGTATATTTGTCTATCTATATTGTGTTTGAACTGTGAATTGAAAATAAAAAGCATTTGTATATTTGTCTATCTATATGTGTTTGAACTGTGAAATAAAAAGCATTTGTTATTGTTATAAAGCGTTTTGCAAATTTGTTTACTCTTGGGTTTTAAAATGGTTGCACCCGTTTTCAGGTAACTAAATCATGATGTCTATTGTGTTTGAAATGGTGATGTAAATTGAAATGCATTTGTTGCAACGTTTTCAGGCGAGTAATGCGCGAAAGAAGCTTTTTGTTTCGACCAGAACTGTGTTTAAATTTAAAATTGGCGCTCATTTTGTGATTTTGGCGGTTGCAAGATGGCGGCGATGACGTAATTTCCGGCGATCGATAAGCCGACGGCGATGACCGCATTTCCGGCAATCGGGAAGCCGGCGGCAATGACGTCATTTCCGGTCGGAGGCAAGATGGCGGCGATGACGTCATTTCGGTCGGAGGCAAGATGGTGCTGAAGACGGAGTGCACGAGGTGTTGAATAATTCTACAGAACTGGTAAGTGTTTGTTTGTTTGTTGCATCCACAGCGGCAATTGTGTTTCAGCAAAAGCTGCAATTGTGTTTCAGCATTGTGTTTCAGCTACAGACTACAACAGGATTTGAAGATTCGTTCAAATATTCGGCTGCTTTCTCTATGGTAAGTCTGTGTTTGTTGGACGTTATTTAAAAGCAGCATTTTGTTTCAGCAAAAGACTCTACAGCAGGATTTGAATATTCGTTTTGCACAGTGTATTTTAGTGTTGTGTGTGTGTGTGTGAATATTTATGTGTGAGTGTGTGAATGTATATATGTGTGTGTGAATGTATATGTGTGTGTGTGAATATATATATGTGTGTGTGTGTGAATATATGTATGTGTGTGTGAGAATATGTGTGTGTGTGAATATATATATGTGTGTGTGTGTGTGTGTGTGTGAATATGTGTGTGTGTGTGAATATGTGTGTGTGTGAATATATATGTGTGTGTGAATATATATATGTGTGTGTGAATATATATGTGTGTGTGTGTGAATATGTGTGTGTGTGAATATATATGTGTGTGTGTGAATATATGTGTGTGTGTGTGTGAATATGTGTGTGTGTGTGAATATATATATGTGTGTGTGTGTATATATATGTGTGTGTGTGAATATATATGTGTGTGTGAATATATATCTGTGTGTGTGAATATATATGTATGTTTGCGTGAATGTGTGTGTATATATGTGTGTGTGAATAGGGGGTTGCACGTAAGGTCAAAGGTCATAGGACTTGACGCACGGAGCCGCTCAATCCATCTGGAAGACATCCGTCACTTCCAGTATATGTTATTAATGCAAGAAACGCGTACTTTCCTATCTGTTAAAAACTGCCAAAATGTTGAATTTGTGCTCTGACAAAAAATTGTGGAAGTTGGGGTAAGTGTGAGAGACATGTACCCAACATTAGAATTCCAAACGTGAAATGAAATGTAGGTAAAGAGAAGCGAGAATTGAAGGGACAACAGCAGCTAAAGTGCTTGGTAAACATTGGCTGTGCAGATATCGTGATTGAAAATATTGGAATTATCGTGTTTGCTCACTGCATTTCATCAACAGTAAGGCATTATTCGTGTTTTTTCTTGATTCCTTTGGTATCTAAAAATTCTCAGAAGTGATAAATCTGGCTGTAAATTTTTCTTCAGATGCGTTTTCATTTTGTACGTAAAAACCTACTTGAGAACCATGGGCGATTTAAAAAAAAAAAAATTACAGCCAGATTTATCACTTCTGAAACTTTTTAGATGCCAAAGGAATCAAGAAAAAACACAAATAATGCTTTAGTGTTGATGAAATGTAGTGAGCAAACGGCCAATGTTCGCTAAGCACTCTGTCTGTTGTCCCTTCAGCTCTCACTTCTATCTACCGTCATTTCTCCTCGCTTTTGGAATTCTGAAGCAGGCTAAATGTCTCACATGCTCATCCCGATTTCCATAATTATTTGCAGCGCAAAATGGACATTTTCGGCGGGTTTTAACGGACCCGCTACGTTCAGATTCAACTTTAATTGTCATTGTCAGTGTACAGTACAGAGACAACGAAATGCGGTTAGCATCTCCCTGGAAGATGGAGTTGGAAACAATGGTAAGTGCCTACCTGCAGTACATCGCGTGTAATCCATTTGGTGTAGCGTAGCAACAGTACGGGTCATGGGTCGTGACCCGACTGCCGTGAAACCTCCCTATATGTGTGTGTGTGTATGTGTGTGTGTGTGTGTGAATATATATGTGCGTGTGTGTGTGAATATATGTGTATGTGTGTGACTATGTGTGCGTGTGAATGTATGTGTGTGTGAATATGTATGTGTGTGTGTGTGAATATGTGTGTGTGTGTGTGTACATGTGTGTGTCTGAATATGTGTGTGTGTGCGCGTGATTATATGTGTGTGTGTGAATATGAGTGTGTGCATATGTGTGTGAGTGCATGTGAATATATATGTGTGTGTGAAATAATATAATATTTCGTAGTTCAGAGCTTATTTGTTAAGTTTAATAGTGTGATGGCTGTACAGGCTTCAGTGACTGAGCTGCCAGCCCTCAGTGACTGAGCTGCCATCCCAAAAATCCATTCAGCCCACAAACCCCATACTAGCTCTCTGGAAACCAGTACCTTCTGCCCAACATACTAGCTCAACAGAAATATGAAGGGAAATGTCAAAGGTGCCCTGAAGGATGGAACATCGCCCAAGAATGTTGTCATTAATAGCGTGCTTCGTTGAATGATGACCTGAGATATTCTCAGATTTTCCTTCTTAAAATTTGACCGCTGACTTTCTCTATATTAAAATTGTCTCTTTTTATCAACAGGGAATAGTCATCAAGAGGCAGTGAGCAGCAGAACACAACAAGACGCAACAAGACACAACAAGTAAAAACTTAATAAATCTCATCTTTAAAATTTAAATTGTTCTTATATTTTAAGAGTCATTCACATTTTAAAGTTTAATAAAACCTTTTTGCACTTTTAATGCCGTGTGTTCTTCGTCACAATAGAACCTAATAGGCAGGAATGGCTGCTCTGTGGGAGAGCCACTAAGAGTGCATGGGGGGGAGGTTGTTTGGAGATGCACTGAATGTGTGGGTGGGAGGGGAATGGCAAGGAGCAGAGTGGGGGGGGGGGGGTGAGTGAACTGCCAGCGTACAAGGCGTGAGTGACTTCACTGCCAGCCCACGAGCCGTGAGTTAGTGAACTGCCAGCCCACCAGCTGTAAGTGACTGAACTGCCAGCCAAATAATCCATTCAGTCCACCCTCTTCCCCCTTCTCTCTTACAGTCTCACCTGTTTTGGGCAGAATTTCTGGCAGTTTCTCAGCCGCCAGCCTGCCAGGTCCCAGTGATTGTACTGCCAGCCCTCAGTGACTGAGCTGCCAGCCCTCAGTGACTGTGCTGCCAGCCCAAAAATCCATTTGGCCCACAAATTCCATACTAGCCCTCTGGAAATCAGTACCTTCGGCCCCCAACACTCATACTAGCGCAAGAGAAAGCCCCCCCCCCACTGGTCAGCAATATTGGAATTGGTGGAGAGGTGGAATATTGTGTTGGGTGTCCAGCCCTCCCGTGTGATGCCGGGACCCAACGGGTCCCTCTTGGTCTAGTAGATTATAAATTTCACTGCAGGCAGCAAGTGAAGCCAAATTCCAGATCGAAGAAAGTTTATGATTTCAACATCAAACGGAGAATTAATTAATTAATATTTCACAAAGATCCCGTGGGAGTAAAAGTTCTTGCGATTTTCTCAAGCATCGATGATTGAGCTTTAAATAGTATAGGTACAGCAGCAAGTACAATATGTACTTCTGCAAAGTATCCACACTGTAAAACTGTACAAATGCAGGTGAAAATTTGTTATATAACTTTATCAGTATCAAGAAGCAAAGGGTGAAATCAGTGTGAAAGGAGCATGCTGGCTCACTAAACGTGGGAAAGTCTCATGCTTGGGTGTTTGGTATTAAATAACTCTTCCCACAGTTAAACTTTGATGAAGTCTAACCTGCTCCTGTCAAACACAGAACCTATTGTCTGGAAAAGCTTCTCAAGTAAGATCTCTTTCGACCCTCTGGCTTCCAGCATCTTAGTCTATTGCACGGTTCCTGTCTTGATTTTGATACTACGGTTATTCATTAACAAAACCTCATTCCTTTTCTTCTGTGTGCAGGTTCTAATTCTCCACACTCCTCTTCCTCCCCGTGCTCAAGTCATGATTTTATTGCACTGTCTCACATTTATTCTTTCCGAGAATCTCAAACTTTCAGGGCAATATTAAAGGAGCTATGCTCGGCAAGGCCAGCAGCATAATCAAAGACAAGTCGCACCCTAGCCACCCTCTTCTCCCTTCTCACATCGGGCAAAAGATATAGAAGTGTGAAAGCGCATACCTCCAAATTCAGAGACAGTTTCCTCCCAGCTATTATCAGGCAAATTAACCATCCTCCCACAACTAGAGAGCAGTCCTGAACTACTATCTACCTCACTGGAGACCCTCGGACTATCTTTGATCAGACTTTACTGGCTTTATCTTGCACTAAGCGTTATTCCCTTATCATGTATCAGTACAATGTGAATGGCTCAATTATAATCATGTGTTGTCTTTCTGCTAGCTGGTTAGCACACCACAAAAGCTTTTCACTGTGCCTTGGTACACATGACAATAAACTAAAGTAAACTAATCTTCATTTAAGGCATTCAACCATTAGCCTGATGAGATGGAAATTAAAGATTCTATAATGACCAACATCCATTGCCAATAACAGAAACAGTTCTATTATTGCCCTTCTGAGTATTTTTGATAATTTGACAGGACTTCAAAACTAATGAAGAGCACACAGTTATCCTGGATATTTGTGAGACAAAACATTAATGAACTAAGTATTTTTTTAAACTTTCTTTTATACCGAGTCTCAGAATTAAAGCTTGATAGCATCAAGCTGATTTACCCCTTTTTGCAAGGGTGATCATCTCATTTGCAAGCCTTTCATTTGGACTTCTCAATAATTAATAAGGACTGCATTGGTTCTGCAATATGTGCTTTGATGGCATGACTAAACAGGCATTGTGCTAACATACGTTTGCAGACTAAAGCTGCAAGGCATTGATGCAAAAAGCTTTTTACCGGCATGGCGCTGTTGGGATCCTCTCCTGCCATGAACTGGATCTTCACTGTTATGTTCCGCACAGAGCCTTGGCGGCTGCTGAAGTTCAAACTCTGTGGGTAGACATAGACCAGGTTCCTAAGGCAACAGTGAGAGTGGGTTAGGGTGAGCAACACACATTCAAAATAAAGCCGCAAACCAGACTTGCCAATTACTAGCTCTTTATTGCTACCTGAATGAAAGATACAGCATGGAAACAGCCCAGCTAATCCACGTTTACAGAGGGCTAAATAACCTACAAGACTGCACGTCTTTGGGATGTGGGAGGAAACCAACATACCCGGAGGAAACCCATGCGGTCACAGGAAGAACGTGCAAACTCCACAAGACAGCACCCAAAATCAGGAATGAACCCTGGTCCCTGACTGTGGTACAACGGCTCTATCTGCTACACCACGATGCTGCCCATACTTAAATAACCAGACAAAAGTAAACCTCAGAAATAGGGTCTCCCTTCTCAGGTGCCATCTCTTTGGATAGGGAAGCAGAGGTGTACAACTATCAACACAAAATGTTTAAGAAGGAACTGCAGATGCTGGAAAAATCGAAGGTAGACAAAAATGCGGGGGAAACTCAGCGGGTGAGGCAGCATCAATGGAGCGAAGGAATAGGTGACGTTTTGGGTCGAGACCCTTCTTCAGACTGATGTGTCTGAAGTCTGAAGAAGAACCAAAACGTCACTTATTCCTTCGCTCCATAGATGCTGCCTCACCCGTTAAGTTTCTCCAGCATTTTTGTCTACCAACTATCAATACAAAGTAATTTACCTCCTTCATGCAATGTAATGAAAGCTGTAATGAAAATCAAATCAAGATTTGCTTCTACAGCTCCTTTCACACCCTTGAGATGCTCTGAATTTCAGGTAATTAATTATTTCTGCTGTAATAATTTACACCTTGTGGATCAACGCTTTGAACAGCCACTCCTGAAATGCGTACTGTGGTGTCTACATATATAAATAAGGCCCTGACATTTGTTCAAAATCAGGCTGTCCCCAAGGCTGCCATTGGCATCTATTAATAAATGGCAACAATTATCTTTTGCAACTAGCTTGAAACTTCTCTCACCTTAACATAGATGAAAATAAACTATAGCTAAAAACAAATCCCTGTTGTATTTATGAGACTCCAATTAACCTGCTATAAACCAAGGCGTATCAGCTCGAATCCTTAAAAGAGGTACATATCAAACAAGTATTTAATACAATTCTTGGAAGAATTATAGAAGGGATGAATACATTTGAGGGTGCGACTCTCATATTTGGGAGCTGATTGCATGCATTATTGCCAAAATCCAGTTCAGCAACGTATATTATTGTGGAAAGTAATACCCAGGCAGCCACAGCTGTCTTTGTATAAAGTGTGTTCGTCAAACTTCTTGTTTGACAGGTGGGAGAATATTAAAATGGTCACTAGTTGGCCTGCTGCTTTACATCAAACTCACTAACAAACGGCATTACCTCTCTTTATGATAAAGTAATGCTCGGCAGACTTGAACCAAGTGAGAGAGAAATTAGAAGTCCAATAGTAAATAAATTCTTTGTCACACACGAACACACACGCGCATAAATTTGTGTCAAATGCAACAACTCCTTTAACATTCTTACTCGGAAAATTCCATTTTCAATTCTGCAGTCACTTTTCTGCTACCTGGACTGTTACAGTTATTAGCTTTTATTTTGCAGTTTCATACATTCAACAGGTTCGTTTTTTGAACTATGGAACGTTATTCAAGTTTTACATCAAGTGTTCCTTCCCATCAAGTAAAAGTTTCTGTCTATTTATTTATTGATTATTAATCCAAGATTGCTAAAGGTCATTGTCCTGGAAAATTAAATGCTCTGTCCTCCACAGATGCTGACTGACCTGTTTCCGATATTTACTATTTTTATTTCAGATTTATCTCATTTTGCAAATTTTCTTTTTAATTTTGTACACAGGCAGGTTAATATCCTGAGAGCAGACGTAATGTGCTTTTAAGTATACGTGTTATCAAGGTTTATTCTTCATTTTTTTTTTCCTGATTAAACTACCTGGCATATTAGTGTTTAAGAAGGAACTGCAGATGCTGGAAAATCGAAGGTACGCAAAAATGCTGGAGAAACTCAGCGGGTGCAGCAGCATCTATGGAACGAAGGAAATAGGCAACGTTTCGGGCTGAAACCTGAGTTTGAAGAAGGGTTTCGGCCCGAAACGTTGCCTATTTCCTTCGCTCCATAGATGCTGCTGCACCCGCTGAGTTTCTCCAGCATTTTTGTGTACCTGGCATATTAGTGGGCTGTTTCAAAGAGCAATGTTGTGAAAGTGACTTTTTGGGTTAATCATGGGAAAAAGCCTTGAAACTTAGAAAGTAGAGAAATTGAAAAAAATAATTGATGCACACAGAATGATGTAGGCATGCAGTATGATTATATTTTTATTTGTAGGGTTTGGGCAGCACGAACAAAACTGATAAAAACAAGGAGCTGCAGATGCTGGAGAAAAGACAACATGCTGGAGTAACACAGTGGGCCAGGCAGCATCTCTGGAGAAAATGGATAGTTGTCCCGACCCAAAATGTCACCTATCCATGTTCTCCAGAGATACTGCCTGACCCACTGGGTTACTCCAGCAATTTGTCCTTTGGTTTGTCAACAAGACATTGCCCTTTCTCAATTGCCTTAATCAAAGTGAACACCGTTTGTAAAACTTCATTATATCACAATTTTATGGAGTGTAATAATAAATCCATAATTTTAGTTTAGTTTATTGTCACATGTACCGAGGTACAGTCACAAGCTTTTGTTAATATTTTGAAAATAGTTAGCCATTGAGCACATCCATTTGTAGGTAAAATCCTATGAATTTTCTGCAAGCAATGACATTGATTGTCATTGTTCCATTGATAATGTTGCACTGAATGAGGATTAAAGGAACATAAAGACATTTCATGCAACGTACTTTACAGTGCACTGGAGCCAAGCACTTGGCAAATATTCAATCCCCAGTGGGGTTAAACACACTCATTCATGTTAATAATTCCTGACAATTATCCAGAAAGGTATTGAAGTTTCTGTTGGTCTTATGCAGGAGCACGGACATTTTAAAATGGGCTTTTCTGCTGCTTTAAGTATGTTAGGTAAATGCTCAAGAAGCTGGTATTGCCATCTGCTCCAACAGCTGCTATTGTTCACCGTGCCTAAAGGGTTCTGGTTCAACATGTATTCTGCTCTAGTCCCCAGGCATCACATCAACCCCCATTTCTCCATTTCTACTTTAAAAGCACACGTGGAACAGATCGAATTGAACAAACTGGACTATCTGTGGGGATACACACACCTCAAGTTACTGGAATTAAACAGGATTGAGATGTTCAATCGTGCATCTTATTTCTTTTAAAGATTAAAAAATTTTGTTTGACACCATTTACAAACTGCAAAATCCCTCACACTCCTGACTCAGTTGCCACATTCAGGGAATCTTGCTCATATTTTATAGCTCGTAAATGGAATCCTTGCACATCAGTTGCGCTCTCATTTTATTTCAAAACAAAACATTGTACAAATTAACACACGTTGACAATGGTTCTCTTCATAAAATTATCCATATAAATGGCCAAAACCACCCTGAATATTTGTTATGATAGAACACAGAACAGTACAGCTCAGTATCGGGTACCTTGGCACACAATGGGTTGTGCTAAACATGATACCAAGTTAAACTAATCTCCTCTGCCTGCACTTCATTCATATCCCTCCATCCACATGCCTATCTAAAAGCCTGTTAAATGCCCCTATCCTATCTGCCTCCACCACCATCCAGTGCTTTTTTCGGCACTCCTTGTGTGCCCCCCACACCTTATAGCTACGCTCTCAAGTCCTTAATGATGTACTAGCATACAATTATAAATGCGTAAATCAGCAAGTCAGAAGATTGAGAGGGAAGTTGTGAATCTCCAGACGTTGCTTGTTCATATGCCATCCCTTTGCTGTTCTGGACAAAGGGCCAATATCCCTGCTGCTACTTCTGAACTTTTCAGATCTACCTATAAATTGGCCATTCCCCTCGTCACTGTTAGTTATGCTCAATAATTAACAGCACCAATACATGTTTAACTCTTCCTTCCCTTGCTTTTTCTTATGTACCTAAACTGACTCTAACATCACCTAGCTTCTATCATAATAGGCCAGGACTCTCTTGTAAAAGAGATTTTTAATCTCAATGAGACTTCTCCTGGTTAAATAAAATAAAAAATAATAGTCATAGCCATAATAATCAGTCCACATTTTCATTTCTTCATTAGGTTCACCAGGATCACCCTGATATCAGCTAAATGTGGTTGAAAGATTTAGCTAGAGGCAGAATTCAGCAAGTTCTGACATGAGCCTTCTTATTTCTCAACAGATGCTATGAAAGTTCGACACAAAGTGCTGTAGGAACTCCGTGGGTCAGGCAGCTTCAGACAAGAAAGTTCCCCAAATGAAATTTCATCTTTCTATTCCCTGACCCATTGAGTTACTCCAGCACTTGGTCTGTGTGGAGTTTGCACGTTCTCCCTGAGACCACCAGATGCTCTGGTATCCTCCCACATCCCAAAGACGTGTCGGTTTGGAGGTTAATATTCTTCTGTAAATTGCCCCTGGTGGGTAAGGAGTGGACGAGAAGGTGGGATAACATAGAATATGTCTGAATAGATGATCGATGAGGACATGGTGGGCTGAAGGGACTGTTTCCATACTGTATCTCTAAACTAAAACTAAACTTAGTGTTTACATCAATTGTTTGAAATGAAGCTGCATTGTTATGTTTATGCCACTAGAGGGCCCTCAATGTAAAACTCAGGACACCTGGTGGCTGGACGTGATAGTACAGACCAAAGGCTCCTCTAGTATCTTTGGTACAGACATGCAGAGAGCAGCCGACCAAGACCAGCTAACAACTGCATGCCCAATCTACTCAGTTGCAGCACAGGTAGTTCTGCCAAAGCTGTGTCCTAACAAACCTTGTGTGAGAGAAAACAGTTATATATTAAATTGTGTCAATGGGGGTAAAGGGGCTAAAGACCTGAGCGTTTCAGATTTTTCCTGTAGGATTCTCAAAAATAAAAGACTTTAACAGCTATATTTATTTTTATTTCATTACCGCAAGTTTCCTTGTAAAAGAGACAATGGAAGCGAATGTTGTCAATTTCAAAGGCCTCCCACAGTGAAACTAGCAGACTGTTCTTAAGAGACAATGGTGTCTGATTACTGCGGGGAGGTTACATGGAAACCGTTTTGTTTCCTCCTATACTGTTTCAATCCAAGACAGCTATTTGTCTGTTTGTCAATTTCCAAAGAAATTTTTAAGTGGAATTATTCTGAAAGGAGGGGAAGGATCCTCTAGCTGTGATTGATTTTACATGCAACACCACCTAAAATATTGCCTGCATAAGTTGTTCACAGGACTTTGAGATACACAAGGGTACGTGCGACGTAACCATAATGTACGTTGGGGAGTGCCTGTATATTCAATTAAGGGAGGCATAGATAGGGTTTTTCCTATAACAGAGGTTACAATTTTACATGCAACACCACCTAAAATATTACCTGCTCAAGTTGCTTTTACATACACAACTGCTTTTATCCTATGACCGAGGTTACAATTAAATATCACAAATAACACCTCATTGACAATTAAATATTTTTTTTAAAGAACAAAGCTAGAAGAGAAAGAAAATAAATTAAAAAAATCACCAGAGATTCGGAAATAAAAGTATTTTAGAAATCTGTAAGGTGTAGAAGGGAAAGATTTAGTGTTTCAAGTTTTTTTACACAAAGGGTGGTGGATGTATGGAACAAGTTGCCAGAGGAGGTAGTTGAGGTAGGTACTATTGTGACATTTAAGAAGTATTTGAACAGCTACATGGATAGGACAGGTTTGGAGGAATATGAGCCAAACGCAGGCAGGTGGGACTCGTGTAGATGGGACATGGTGGTCGGCGTTGGTAAGTTGGGATAAAGGGGCTGTTTCAACGCTGTATCACTCTATGACTAAGTTAAAGACCATTCGTCAAAATTGGGAAAGACCGGAATCAATATAGTTTTAAGTTGGAGAAGAGTTGAGGGAACAATGGTTAGAACAATGGATATTTCCCTAAAAGGTTGAAGCAAGTGCTGCTGTGGAGATCAGTAATGGATGCAGTCATATGTTTGAATGTTAATGAGGAGGTTGCAGAATGATAGAGAGAGCTTGAACAGAAGAACAAAAGCTATGAAATTAGGGCAGTTAAAGAAACTGCAGCTTAACTATGGTTGGGTGTTTCCAGCATTTTCTGTATTGTGGAAGAGAGAAACTTAATTTAATACACTGTCTAACAAATCTTTAGGATATTCCTATGCTCTTCATTGTCACTGAACTTGCTGCAACCAATTTTGAAACAGAGAAACAGAATAGTTTGGTTGCACTTGGTAAGGTCCAGTGAATTTTGGGACATGACCAGGAAGCAATAATTGGTATATAGACATAGTATTAAGGGACATTATAACCATTGCACAACACAAGATGTTCTTCTCCCACTTGGTCTATTTCAATGGCATTGGTACAAACCAACTATCAAGTTAATATGAATGAGAATTATTATCACCTGTATGCAGTGTATGGTACATAGACCTCCCTCGCTGGAAACTCCAGGATTTCTTTAGTTGGACGCACTCGAGGATCTGGGTACGGTTTGACATGTAGCAGCTCAGGGGAGAGGCAGTAGTGTGGACTTTCAGGAGCAGGAGATATATCAATCTTGAGTTGAGCTACAAAAAGAGGGGAACAATTTCAAGATGTAAAGACAGAGCATAGAAATGCACAAAATAAAATGTTCTTTCCCTTGTGTGAGATTGCTGCCAGCAATTGGAGCCAAGTGCTGAGACCAGTATACACTCTCAGCCATCTGACATCCATGGGGAGTGAGGATGCTGAATGCATGAATATGCTGGTCTCCAGAAATGCCTACTGCACATTACCCTCATGTATTCTATACATGAACTTTAAATAAATTACTTCACTATGTGCCACTGCAATTAATAATAAGATTAAAGTGTATTAATGTAAAATAGAGGAAGACTAAATCACATAAATCACCATCACAGGAAGTGCCAGCTAATCAGTCTATAATGGCACTGGTCTTACCTGTATGTATAAATGTCATAATTATATTAAAAATGTCTTTTCACACTTGAAATAAAAATCGTGATTTTCAATAAAACAAATGTTTGCCAGATGCACATGGATTCTGGATGCATGAATACTGAATAAACAAGCGTTCACTATACCCACCTCCTAAAAACATTTAGGTAATAATGCAGATTGAACATTGATCCTGACATTTCTGTAACAAATTTCTGATAAGGCCAAATATCTTTGTGGTTGAGAGAAACTTTAATCAGAGCGTGAAATATCGACCACTGAGACACCATATGTTGGTTTCCTTGAGATTCTTACAGGGATTGATATACAGGCCAAATAACCACTCATCGGCAATATGCTAGGTGCCATGTATTTACTCTCAACCCTATAATCTAATCAACCTTATGTTGCCATATCTCAGTGTCTAAGGACTGCATGATTCAGTATGTGCGGATCCAATTGTGAAGGGAGGTTACATCTTGGAGATTTATCAGTAAACTATGGCACAATTAGGGTTTTAATTTCAATTTTAGCTTTTTTCACAAGGGTGAAAGCATATTATACCCCAAGTTTAGTTTAGTTTAGTTTTTTATTGCCATGTGTGGGAAGAAACTGTCCCTGAATCTGGAGTTTGAATAGATTGTAATGCAAACTAATAACCTAAAATGTGAATTCAGTCAAAACGGTAACTGGGCATAGCCAAATAATGCTGGTATCAACAAGCTCAGTCTGAAGAAGGGTCTCGACCCGAAACATCACCCATTCCTTCTAACCAGAGATGCTGTCTCTACCGCTGAGTTACTACAGCATTTTGTGTCAATCTTCAACAAAAACTGCAATACGTGTATTCTTCAATATAGAAAGTTGTTAATATTGTCACATTGCATTTCTTGACGCTTCAGTATTGAGTAAGTTACCTGTCACCGGGCGTAATCTCCGCAGAACTGAGGAGGGTCTTCTCATGTCTGCTAGAAATTTGTACAAGTCTTCATCACTTAAACGGTCCCCTTCCTGAGGAAACAAAAGACGTTGGTACATCAAACCCTCGGCTCGAGAATGCTTCTTTGTTGGACCAGGAAAGAAACACAATGCTATCTTGGAATCCAGACAGTGCCTGAACATAATAAGGAAACGAGTCAATAAACACATTGTTCATGGACTTACACACCAGGCATCATTTGTCCCTTTGGCTTCAGCCGTACACACAATAGTTTGAAGCAGGTTATGACACAGCTGACACTGTGGAAAGCATCATTTGGATTTGGTAAAATACTGAGGCTGTCAGCTGAATATTTCTTTAGTATAACATCCTAGACGGTCAGAACCTTTATCCCAGGCTGGGAATGTCAAAGACGAGAGGGTATATCTTTAGGGTTGGAGGGGCAACGTTTAAAGGAGATATGTGGGACAAGTTTTTTCATGGAGACAATGGCAGGTGCCTGGAAAGCATTGCCAGAGGTAACGTGGAGGCACATACAACAGTTAACCCGATGCAAAGAAAATTACACCTCTACTCAATCACAAATAATGAGGAATGATCAAAGAAATCTAATTTTGTGATCTGCAAAAGAGAGGAATCTTGACCAAATATGTTAAATGGTACCAACTCATTTCCCATGACATTGCTTGATATTTCATTATTATTTACCTGTTTAAAAAAATTTGTGACTGTCAGGGTAGCTGGCCGAAAGTTGGTGTAGTTACAGGCATCGTCCCCAAGGTTCATCCGTTCCAATGTTCTCTTTTTGCGGTCTGTCCACGTGCCCTTTCGCTCTAGAAACAAAGCAATTGTAAAATGACAATTTATTTCTCTATCGATCTATTACTACTGAACATGGAACATCTCAGCGCAGGAATAGGCCATATGGCCCGCAATATCTGTGCTGAACATAATGGCAAGTTAAATTAATCTCCTCTGCCTGCTCATGATCCATACCCTTCCACTCTTTGCATATCTGTGTACCATCCAAAAGCCTCTTAAATGCCACTGTGGAATCTGTCTCCACCACTACCCTTGGCAGGATGTTTCAGACACCCACTGTCCGTATAGAAAACATGCCCTGCTCATCTCCTTTAAACTTTGCCCATTACACCGTAAAGCTTTGCCCTCTCGTCTTTGATATTTCCACCATGGGAGAAAGGGTGACTGTCTACTCTATCCATGACTCCCATCATTTAATATACATATGCTCCCAAAATTATGTAAGGGGTATGCCAAGCGGATGTCAGATGTCATGCATGTCGGAAGACCACGGGGGAGCCTCCGCGGGAACAGCTGACTTTCTTGTGGAAATGGCCACATGCGACAGCGGTAGCGCACTGCTTCCGAGATGCGCAACTTGGAAATATAGCAGCGTGCTTAAAGAATAGATTATGTAAGTGTGAGTTTACACAAGTCGAGGAGTGCCTGTTGTTCTATCAGGTCTCCCCTCGGCTTCCGATGCTCCAGAGAAAACAATCCAACTTTTACTGCAAATTCATTCCCTTCATCAAATATCAAATGTTTAATGGGAGCAGTGATAAAAACTGTGTGGATTGTGCCAGAGCTAGCTATTTATTTGGAACTATCAAATTCTTTCCCCACACAATTTTCAAACATATGATCATTCTTTTAAAGTAACAGTGCATGTTTGATTAATTCTCTCTTCAATGAGACAATTCCAGATTTGGTCAAGTACCTTTGAGGAAGGTTCTGATGTGGTCCCATATCACAAAGAATATTGGACACAAATTACTGGAGTAACTCGGAGCTGTACAGTGGCGCAGCGGTAGATTTGCTGCCTTTGATTTGAGACCCTGATTTGATCCCGACTACCGATGCCGTCTACATGGAGTTTGTACCCTCTCCCCGTGACCATGTGGGTTTTCTCTGAAATCTTCAGTTGCCTTCCACACTTCAAAGATGTACAGGTATGTAGGTTAATTGACTTGGTATATGTGTAAATTGTCCCCAGTGTGAGTAGGATAGTGCAGTCTCGGTGGGCCGAAGGGCCTGTTTCCGCATTGTATCTCTAACCTAACTGAACTCAGCCGGTCAGGCAGCGACTTTGGTGAAAATGAATAGATGGCGTTTTGGGTCAAGACGTCAGAGTTACTCGAGCATTTTGTGTCTATTTTCGGTGCAAACAACTTTACTGGTTTGGATCTCACCATTTTCTGAATCAGAGGAGTCACGTTCCAGGCTCCCGGCACTGCTCACTATGTTCATGAGGTGGATTGCGGTCCAGGCAAAGGGCATTCGGAATTTGCCCAATTTGTTGCAAAAATGTTCTGCTTGATTCTTCAATTTCTCCACCTTCTCCTTGTGCTACGGGCAGAGATACAAACAAGGAAAAGAGTGTTTGTTAATAGTTCTCTATCAACCCGGGGAAAGGGGGAGGAGGAAGAAAATCGGGCCTCCATAAAGGGGACAGTGGAGGCATCAATAGGCCTGACTATGGGTGGACATGGGGATGGGAACTGGACTTTGTGCCTTCCCTCATAATGAGAATCATTGTGCGGGGATGTTTTTTATGTTTAAATTTCTTTATTACTGTTATGTTGTATTCTTTTTTTATGAGCTGCAATGGCAATACGCATTTCACTACACCAATTGGTGTATGTGACTAATAAAGAACCTTTGAACAAGAGAAAAAGAACAAGCAAAGACTGACAGAGAGCTGGAAGGATAACTATTTTACAAAGCACTAAGTTCTTGGAAATATCTCATATAGAGTGGTTATGTGCTATCAGGTTAAAGGCATATCTGCTACATGCACGTCAAATATCATGAAAAAGCTTCTGGTTTGTAGCTGAAGAAGGAATATTGTCTGGGGCACTGGAGGAACTCACTGTTCCATCTAACTTATGTCATGGCATCTTTCATGTCCAGTTGTCCTAATAGAGCAGGCCAATGGTGTGGGGACCACTGACACTGCCGCAGCACCCCATCAGTTTTACACCAGACTGGGTCTTGGTCACCGATCCCTTCTCAGAGACAAAAGCTGCAGACAGTGTGATATGGGCAATGTCTATAACATTAAGGTGAGCATTTAGTAACTATCCACATAATTGTAGCAAGCATTATAATAGGAAAACACAGCAGTGGAACATTAGTTTATGCTGTAGTTCATGACGTTCATTGTTAAGACTTTTTATTCAGCAAAGAAACAATTGTATTAAAGTAACACGTAACGCCTCATAGATACCATCATAGGTTTACAAGAATGATCCCAGGAATGAGTGGGTTAACATATGTTGGGCATTTGCCTGTACTCGTTGGAGTTTAGAAGAATGAGAGGTGGACCTCATTGAAACATACCAAATAGTGAAAGGTTTGGATAGAGTGGGTGTTTCCACTAGTGGGAGAGGTCATAGACTCAGACTTAAAGGATGTTCCTTTAGGAAGGAGATAAGGAGGAATGTCTTTAGTCGGAGGGTGGTGAATCTGTGGAATTCTTTAACACAGAAGGCTGCGGAGGCCGTTAATGGATATTTTTAAGGCAGAGATAGATTCTTGGTTAGTAAGGGTGTCAGGAGTTATGGGAAGAAGGCAGGAGAATGGGGTTATGAAAGGGAGAGATAGATCAGCCATGATTGAATGGCAGAGCAGACTTGATGGGCCGAATGGCCTAATTCTGCTCCTGGAACTTATGATACTGGATACAGAGATTTTCAGAGTGAACAATTACACAGGTAGTTTCCCTCCTCACCTTCGTGGAATCAGATTCCTTCATAACCATGTAGGGTTCAGCACATTCCCCAATGTCACCCTGCTGCAGAACCTTTTCAAGCTGCAATGGAAAGAAGCATCACATACAAAATGAACAAGTCTGGATTAAATGCACCAAGTCTAGCCATGTCAATGAGCATGAAAATCCATTCATGGTCAGTGCGCTGAGTTCAAATACACATCTGAACAGGGATTAACAAACGAAGACAGGGAAGCTCAGTTCTTACCTTAATTACAAGGAATATGTCAGTAGAAGGATACGTTATGGAGAAGATGGTGGACCTGGCCAATGTGGAGATAGCAGCATGGGGATTATGAGGGCGGAGAAGACCTTTTATTTGGTCAGAATTCAAATCAAAGTAGAAGTTCTCAGAAATCTACAGTGAATGGCAAGAATAAAGCAATTAGTTTGATCAAAATAATTTGAGTAGCTACATAGCTTAAAACTCTAAAGTGGTTTTAATCCTCCATATAATAATGCAGATGATTTTTATTTATCATTGACATTGGGATATGGGGCACAACAGCACGATATTCTTGATGAAAGCTCAGATCTGCTCTAATGACTAGCACGTCTCAAACTTCCTCTGGGAACCTGAGATTGTGATGGTTACAAATTCAGTGCCCACATTTGAGAAGACATTGGCATCTCCACTGCACTGACCTCTGGTAATTCAATACAGAAGAGGCCGTTTGTGCTTATAGGTGAAGGAAACAAGCCCACAACAATGATTTGAAAAGTGAGTGATGCCGGCCAATTTTTATCCCTAAACTAACCCCTAAATGTAGATTAACTAGGAATGATCTCTTTGCTAGTTTGGAGAACCTGCTGTGGTGCTACCTGGCTGCCATAATTGCAACACCACAGCTGCAACCGTATTTCATTGACTGAAAAGCATATGACACATTCATATGTGCTGGAAGGAACTGTAGATGCTGGTTTACACCGAAGATAGACACAAAATGCTGGAGTAACTCAGCGGGTCAGGCAGCATCTCTGAACTCTGGAGAAAAGGAATAGGTGACATTTCAGGATGAGACCCTTCTTCAGACTGACGCATGTCTATGGCACATGCATATTTTTTGGTCACTCTGCTGTAGGAGTGATGACATTAAGGTGGAAAGAGTGCAGAAAAAATTTATGAGGATATTGCCAGCACTTGAGAGGCTAGGCTATAGGGAGAGGTTGGCCAGGCCAGGGCTTTATTCCTTGGAGTGCAGGAGGCTGAGGTGTGATCTTATAGAGGTGTATAAAATCATGAGGGGGATAGATAGGGTGAATGCACAAAGTCTTTTTAAGGGAATCAAAATCAAGAGGAGATATGTTTAAGGTGAGAGGGAGAAGATTTAATACTAACCTGAGGGCAAACATTTCAACTCAGAGGGTGGCAGATATATGGAACAAGCTGCCAGAGGAGGTAGTTGAGGCAGATACGATAACAGCATTTAAAAGACACTTGGACAGATATGGACAGAAAAGGTTGAGAGGGATATGGATCAAATGCGGGCACATGAGCAACTTAGAAGGGGCATCTTGGTCAGCATGGATGAGTTGGGCCAAATGTCACAAATCTCTTATGAGCCTGTTAAACAGCACTTGTTATGGGATCTGTAGTCTGATAATAGACAAATACCTCCAGCCTTTAGTTGCTGATGAGAAAGTAGCAACAGCAAGGGCAGGTACAGGAAGGATTGGGTTTAGATAACACGAACAGAGAAAGGGTGATCAATATCCTCCTGAACAATTATTTGTCTACAATTTACAGAGAACCGGGAACATTTGTAAAGGCAATTATAAGAATAAATAACGATGTGTGTTCCCTTTTTTGTAAATACTTTTACGTCCTCCTCCTTCATAAAGAGATTCTTTTTTCCAACAGCATCAATTCCACCAAATAACATCTGTATTCAATAAACATTACAAAATATAAATGAAGGATTTTACTTTGGGTCACTAACCTTCTTCTTTTCCTTCACATCATACAAGGCCAAAACTCCAAATATCGGCTCAATTTCAATTTCAAACCTTTGTAAAAAAAAAAAGAGCAGAAAACAGAAATCAGTGGTAGAAGTAGCATCAGTTCCTGCTGTCTGCAATCCTGGTGTGATATTCACGAGTAAGGATCTACCATCGATTTTATGGCACCCTTGCCTTGCCAATGCTATCCATTTGCCGGACCAACAGACTTGGGGAGGGGGGTGCGAGATACCGGCTCGCAGTCGGCCCCAAAAGTCAGCTAAAGGTACCAAATCTGGCGGCTCTAGACGGGCCAGAGTTGCAGAGCGCCGGCTGCAGGCGGCAAATTCGACCCGTCGATCGGTCGCGGAAGTCCCGATGTGGTCAAGATTGGCTGCCTCACCTAGCCTAGGCACCACACTTTCAGGGGTACGTCCGGGGGGGTATTACAAATGCGCTCGGTGGCCAATGGTGGCACAGCAGTAGAGTTGCTGCCTTATTGTGCTTTCAGCACCGGAGACCCGGGTTCAATCCCGTCTACGGGTGCTGTCTGTACTAATTTTGTACATTCTCCCCGTGGGTTTCCTCCCACACTCCAAAGACATACAGGTTTGTGGGCTAACTGCTTTGGTATAAATGTAAATTGTCCCATGTGTGTGTAGGATAATGTTAATATACGGGGGTCGGCGCGGACTCCGTGGGCCGAAGAACCTGTTTCTGTGCTGTATCTCTAAAACTACAACTAAAACTAAAGAGTGCTCTCTAATTTTATCCTTATTAATGGCAAGACCGCCAGTTGACTGACTATGGGACTGAGTTCACTTCTTCTTCTTCTTGCGTATGGCGTGCACAGCCTAAAGTTGTAGGACAACTTGTTCTATTTGATCTTATTCGATTGTGCACACCGGGTTGATTGCATTTGTCGAAACAGGGCGGACCACGTGAAGGTTGCAATCTCCCACCCCGGACTGAGTTCACTGATAGCAATCAACAATGTGCAGGCACCCACTATCCAAGTTTAGAGACAATGCTTGCACAATTAAATATCAGCTTACAATTAAACTGTAGATGAACAACAGAAAAGCGGCAAAACATATACAGTAGTTTCTGCCACAATATTTCAAAGATATTTGGACAGGTACGAGGATAGGAGAGGTTTAGAGGGATATGGGCCAAACGCAGGCAGGTAGGGCTAGTGTAGATGTGGCATATTGGTCGGTGTGGGCAAGTTGGGCTGAAGGGCCCGTTTCCACACTGTATGACCCTATATAAATATCAATGGAAAAAACAGAACTATAAATTGTAGTGAGAGATATGCAGAATTTGGTTGAACTCGGAATGAAATATTACTAAATACAATGTTAGCTCTACCCAAACTTGTGATTTATTTGTCCATGGGTTAATATGGATTGTCCCATTTCCGTTCAACACTTTGTTGGGAGAAGTTACATTTTCTCAAGAGGTATTTACTCACTTCAACGACAGACACTTTACAAGAACTCTTTGCCCAAAATGTTCTTTCGGGACTTCAGGAATAGAGGATCGTTCTACAGCTTCATCCTGCCAGGAGAAAAAATATAATCAGTTAAGAAATCCTGTAAACTGGTGTGTTAACTTTCTTCATAAATTAACAAGGATTAATCTGGAAAGCTAATATATTATTTCATGATGGCTGGAACCATTTTCCATTTCCTATTTGTAAGTTTTCTTCAGATACTGAAGCCAGCACTGACCATCAATAAAATGCCCAGAGTGGAGGTTGATCAGCTGGCAAGTTTCTAGACTTGGCACACCTGCTGACAAGCCCATTCTGTTAGCGCTTAGACTGGTTCAATACCTACGGCTTCCATGTCAACAGGAGAAATCTTATTTCAGAGCAGAACAGTCAGGACAGGGGATAATGGAGAGTTATTAAGATCAGGGGTGCCTGCTTGTGTAATTCATCCTCGGGCTAGCCCTTGACCGATTTTCAGTTCAGTTCAGTTTAGTATATTGTCATGTGTATCAAGGTACAGTGAAACGTTTTTGTTGCATGCTTTCCAGTCAGCAAAGGCAATACATGATTACAATCGAGCCATTACAGTGTACATGTATCTACATGATAAGGAAATAACATATCGTGCAAGGTAAAGCAGGCAAAGTCTGATCAAGAATAGTTCGAGGGTCACCAATGAGGTAGATAGTAGTTCAAGACTGCTCTCTGGTTGTGGTAGGATGATTCAGTTGCCTGATAACAGCTGGGAAGAAACTGCCCCTGAACCCGGGTCTCTGGCGCTGTGAGGCAGCAACTCTACTGTTGAGCCACTGTGCCAGCCCATAGGTATCAGGAACATTACAAGGCACATAATCATATTCATAACACACAAAGTGGCAGCTCTTACTCTATCCAGTATATTAAACCTTACCATCACAGATTATTCTGGTGACTAAAATAAATTGCAATGGGTATTTCCCATTTAATGGGATAATTATATCGCACAACTTTTCGAGAACAGGAAGGGTGTCAACTAGCTCCAGGGTGTGACTGGCTCCAGGTAACTTTGAATCTACGTTGAGAGTTATAATCAGTGACCGGAGCTCAGTGGAATAAATAGAACCATTTGCATTATAATAATTCACACTCGGCATAAACAGTCTTAAGAGATATCAGGGGTAACTTTGATTCTTTTTGGCAGAATAATCCTCAGTTAACCATATAACCATATAACAATTACAGCACGGAAACAGGCCATCTCGACCCTTCTAGTCCGTGCCGAACACGTATTTTCCCCTAGTCCCATATACCTGCGCTCAGACCATAACCCTCCATTCTTTTCCCGTCCATATAACTATCCAATTTATTTTTAAATTATAAAAACGAACCTGCCTCCACCACCTTCACTGGAAGCTCATTCCACACAGCCACCACTCTCTGAGTAAAGACGTTCCCCCTCATGTTACCCCTAAACTTCTGTCCGTTCATTCTCAAATCATGTCCCCTTGTTTGAATCTTCCCTACTCTCAGTGGGAAAAGCTTTATTTTATGTTTTATTTATTTTATAAAGTTTTATTTTATCGGAATCTCAATCCTATTGGCTAAATTATAGTTTAACATACTGGGTGTAATTGTCATGTCTGTGGGTGGTTGTTGTTGAGGAGGGTGGTTAGGATCATGCATCAAATAAATAATATTGACACAGTTGCACACTAGGTGGCATCAAAGCTCCCACTATTAAGGTTCTGTTAAAGGTGATTTGAGGGCATCAAAGCCCTTCAATTTTTTGTAAAATGGCAGAATTGCATTATCTCAAGATGTTGCCAGCAGGAGATTCGTCTCCTGTTAGGGTCTTCCATGCTGGACAGGTCGAAGGGTAGAGGCGAGACGAAGAGCGATGCACTGGTCCTCCAGGTTAGAGGTTGAGCACAGGGCTAACAAACCTGTCCCGTAAAACAAATATGTTACGGAAACAGCAACTGAAGGAATCAACACTACTGAGTGGAGGACCTTCGTTGCTGCCCTACATGCCAGGAGGCATAATAGGCAGTAAGTAAGTAAGTAAGTACAAGTAAATGATAAGCCACATGTTTGTGATTACACAGGTGCTTCACATTATCACCTCCCTCCCCACCCCAGAGAAAGTTATTTACCTCATCTGGAGGTGGGAAGAGTGCCAGCACTTCCCCGTGTCGGTTTTCTTTCCTCTGCTCCCCATTGCGCTTGTCCACTTCATCAATGGCCGTACGATCCAGAAGGCTGGGCAACAGCGAGTCGGCGGTGGAGTTCTTCAGGTCAAAGATACTGGAGGCCCAACTCCCCCTCGGCGTGTCATCCAGAGACACCGATCGCCGCTTCAACTCATCCTACCGAAGAAGAGGTAGTCAGTTACTTGCAGCTTTCGTTAAGAAACATTCCCCATTTGTTCCTACAGTCCAGCAGCACTTGCAATCCAAGGAAGCAGATGTTGTCAAGCTGGAAAGGGTACAGAGAAGATTTACGCAGATGTTGCCAGGACAAGAGGGTCTGAGCTATAGGGGGAGGTTGAGTAGGCTGGGACTATATTCCCTGGAACACAGGAGGATGAGGAGTGATCTTGTAGAGGTGTATAAAACCATGAGAGGAATAGATCGGATAGATGCACAGTTCTTGCCCAGAGTAGGTGTATTGAGAACCAGAGGACAAAGGTTTAAGGTGAAGGGGAAAAGATTTAATAGGAATCTGAGGGGTAACCTTTTCCACACAGTAGGTGATGAGCGTATGGAACAAGCTGCCAGAGGACGTAGTTGAGGCTGGGACTATCCCAACGTTTAAGAAGCAGGTAGACATATACTGTTCATGGATAGGACAGGTTTGGAAGGATATGGACCAAACGCGGGTATGTAGGACGAGTGTACATGTTGGCCGGTGTGGGTAAGTTGGGCCGAAGGGCCCGTTACCACGCTGTATCTATTACTCTATGGGTGAAATAAAAAGCAGGTAAACTCAGCACTGTGAGAAAAGGAAATGTTAACATTTTAGGCATTGATGCTACAAATCATAAAATATAATGCAGGCCATTCTGATAAATTGCACCAGGACCAACTCTTTTAAGAAGCGTGGTGGGTGAATATACAATGAACACGAGTGCATGGTCTGCTATGCTGGGTGGCTGGATCATGGTGGTGCAGGCAAGGTGAGCGGTGCGGCTTCAACAGGGTCCACAGTGCCAGAGTAACTCAGCGGGGCAGGCAGCATCCACGGAGAAAATGGAGAATCGGGTCGAAACCCTTCTTCAGACTGATGGGGGGGGGGGGGGCTAAAAAGACAAATTAATTAAGCAATGAAAGTGAGAGGTAAAACAAAATTAATAGGAATCTGAGGGGCAACTTTTTCCACACAGAAGATGATGGGTATATGGAACAAGCTGCCAGAAAGAGTAGTTGTAGTAGATTCCACCACAACATTTAATATACTGTAGGACAAGATAGGAAAGGTTTAGAGTGATGTGGGCCAAATGCAGATTAATGGGACTAGTTTAGATCTAGTTGGCATGGACATGTCAAACAGGAAAGTTTATTTCCATGCTGTATGACTCTATCTGTAACTATTCAGTGAAGTCCAGAGCCTTACACATTCTTTACTGTATATCTGCTTCTCCTTTGAAACCTTTGCTTCAGCTATTCACTCTGTTCCTTTACTTTAAATGTGCATGATACTAGACCCACACATGGTTTACATGGTTCATTGCATTTATATCTGAAAAATCTGCATGAGAATTGAAAAACTGAGCCTTTTGTGTTGGTATGGTTCAGACAGGAAACCTGTCATCAGATGAGAACCATTGCAATGTTTCTTGAGGAACACTGAAACAACATGAAGACCAAAGTGAGGAGACGGGCCCCGACCCAAAACATCTCCTATCCATGTTCATTAGGGTTGTTGCCTGACCTACTGAGTCACTCCAGCAGGCGGCATGGTGGCGCAACCGTAAAGTTGCTACCTCATAGCGCCAGAAACCCGGGTTCGATCCTGACCTCGGATGCCATCTGTACGGAGTTTGTATGTTCTCCCTGTGACAACGTAGGTTTCGTCCCAGTACTCTGGTTGCTCCCACATTCCAAAGATGTGCATGTTTGTCGGTTAATTGGCTTCTGTAAATTGTCCCTAGTGTGTAGGATAGTGTTAGTGTGCAGGGATCGCTGGTCAGCGCGGACTCAGTGGGCTGAAGGGCCTGTTCCCACGCTGTATCTCAAAAGTCTAAAGTCACTCTGTGCCATTTTGTGTGTTAGCCAGCATATACAGTCCTATGGTTCCACAACATGAACACCAACCTGATCATCTTGGGCACCTCGTTCATCGACAACTTCATCAGTCTCAAAGATCTGCTTGGGCAGGCCCCGTTGTCTCTCACGCTGCTTATCTATCGTGCTGACGCTAAATGCAGTGCTCAGCTTTTGATGCCTGTTTCCAAAATACAAATCAAAGATGAGGTTACAACTGTAAGCACGAGATGCTGAAACGATCGGGGGTGGCACTCAGAACTCCACATGCTGTCAGTATCGACACTGAAAGCCAAAGGCCCTATTTACTGTTTTGTACCATTGTGTCATCAAGGGTTGAATAAGAGAGGAACTGTGATACGACTGCATGAAGACTCTATTACAGAATAATTCAGCAAAGAGCTCAATCCACTTACATTGCCAGTTACAGACCAACGCTGCAGGCTCTGACCACAGCTTAAAAACTACTCACAAAAGATAAAAAGACTGCCAATCAATGTATAAAAATGAAACATGGAGAAAGGTTGTTGGCAGACCCACTTGTCAAATATTTAGAACGCTAAAATTCTGAACTTACTGAAGAAAATGTTACACAAGTAGTTTTTATTTTAAAATCAACAATGTCAGCTTTAACTGGAAGATCAGAAACAGTGGCTTGGCGCTCAATATACAATATGTATCTTTGGGTTGCAAAACAGTAAACAGACGGACCTCTATATAGCGGACGAAATGTGTAAGAGGAACTGCACATGCTGGTTTAAACTGCAGACACAAAAAGCTTGAGTAACTCAGTGGGACAAGGGTCTCAACCCAAAACGCACCCTTTCTTTCGCTCCAGAGATGCTGCCTGTTCCGCGGAGTTACTCCAGCTATTTGTGTCTATCTTCTATATAGCGGATGTCGGTTATAGCGGACTGAGGCTCCCATTGCACCACCCACCACTACCGACAACTCGACTTAACAGGGAACTGAATCTTCCTACCACAACCAGAGAACAGTGCTGAACTACTATCTACCTCTTTGGTGACCCAAGGACTATCCTTGATCAGACTTTGCTGGCTTTACCTTGCATTAAACGTTATTCCCTTATCATGTATCTATACACCGTAAACGGATCGATTGTAATCATGTATTGTCTTTCTGCTGACTGCTAACAAAAGCTTTTCACTGTACCTTGGTAGACGCGACAATAAACTAAATGAACTACCACCAGTTACCCAATGAGCTGACTCTATCTGGCAGGAGGTTCCGGTCACGCCAGCGCAGAGCGCGAGCATCGTGAAGGTGGCGTGAGTACCGGTCTCATCCCCGGCGGACCCCATGTGTGGCTCCCCAGCCCACAAATTCCCACTTGCTTAACACCCCCCTCTCAAATGCCACATTCCTTCCCTCTTCCCTCCCTTTAATTTTACCCCCCTCACTCGGTTACAGTGGACAGTCAGTAATAACGGACACCATCCTCCCCCCCCCCCACCGCCCCACCGCCATGATACATTGAACACTCGCTATAAAGTATTTCAGATTCCCAATATCCTACTATTTGTAGACGTGATTCCCACATCAGCTGAACAAGTGTTTTTTAGTTGAGATTGAAGGGGAGAGAACAAAATTAAAGACCTTTGTTCTTAAATTAACATGCATAGCTTTACAATAGTGCGCATTTGATTTGCAGTATATTATACAGATACAAAAAAAGTGATCCCAATCCTTGTAGGTATGTTGCAAAGCCTACCTGAAGCGTCGCTGAAAATCTGTCGCTGCAGGTGTGCGCGATTTTGGCGCCGTTTAGAGGGGGGCGGGTATAAAACGCGATTTTCTCTAGGCTGTTCAAATCGAAGATGTTCAGCCTAGTTAATTATTAACGAAAAATCGCTGGAAGACCCCGTCGCAAAAGCTATTATTAGTTTTAAAGGCCTCGTATAATAGTTATAGTAGTTTAAAAATCAATCTCTAAACCCGCGAACAACGGCAGCTGTCAGGGTCTCGTAGAGCAAACAACTGAAGGTAGGCTGCATATTTTTACATTAAAAAGGGCTTCTTAAGATCCATTTATACAAAGTTTAATATTGCGAGTAGCTCATTTTGGGCCCATTATATCCCGCAGTATTTTTCTCGGCATTTGAGGGCACAAATCTTCCGCAATGTGAACGTTCTAAACCAGCGCGTTCACAGGATCCCGCTAGAAAGCTGATTTAAAATGGACTTTAATTTACAGCAATTGAACACTAAATTCCTTCCATTTGGCCTATAAATTAATGTAAATGAGATTTAAAAATCATGTTTTATTGTGAATTATTTATGAATATTATTTGGACACAAGCTATTTAAAAATGTTAATCATTTATTAAGAAATGGATAGATGTTTAGATCTAGTAATTGAAGTTTGAAATTAGCTACACTTGGGTAACTAACTAATTATATGCTTTAATTTCAGGTCATCCAAGTAAGATTATTTTATATTTGTTTCAGAATGGTTCAATCTACGATAACTGAAAATTTCATTCAGTTCTCTTAATTTTTAAGAAAGTTATGGGCTTTTGACTGCACACGATCACAGCTTTTTTGTTATGTCCATAGAAAATCAATAGGGAACAAGATGCTAATTTCCGAGTATGAAAATGGCCATAACTTTTTAAATATTTGAGATATGAAAGTGAATTAGGTGTCAAATTAAACTTCTTTTTATGCTTTATCTGATGGGATAAATTACAGACTTGATTTTTTAAATCTCAAAATTTTGTAACATTGCTAATCCTTGTATCTCGCTTCCCTTTCCCCTAACTCTCAGTCTGAAGAATGGTCTCGATCGAAACATCACCTATTCCTTTTCTCCAGAGATGATGTTGAGTTACTCCAGCTTTCTGTGTCTATCTTCGCCTCAAACTATCAAAGCTCCATTTATTCTGAGATTCTAAGCACCTTTTTGAATATTGCATCCTTTTCCGCTCCATGCCTGGACTAATTTTCACCTTGGTTTTTTCTACCTGAATATTAAATGTCTAGCTCGATACTGTATCTCACAGCTGCTGCATATCGCCCTTGGGTAAAACAAACAGTTCTGCAATAAATGAACAGAGCAGGCCGAACCAACGATAAGATTTACAAAGAGAAACCACAATAAACCCACTTTCTGTGAACAATGACCCAGTCTTCGGTGTAGATCTGCACAGCATCTCTTACTCGAGGGTCCGCTCCCCTGCAAGAGAAAGAATGAAGTAATTCATGAAAATTCAACAGCTACAGACCTCTTTCCTTTGTTAAAAAACAATCCACTGCAATATTGGTCCAATTTAACTAAAATTATGGGGTCTTCTCTCAACAGATACTTTAATCTTTCATCCGTATCCAAGAGGCCAGTATTTGAATCCTGGCCACCCAGCTGGGAGCAGTATAGCTCTGCATCTAATTTACCTAACAGGATCTGTTGGGATTGCCATCCTGGAAGAAATAAGATTGTGCAAGTGTATCACAGAATTTTGCTTATGTCAATAACTATTTTTTTCTATATAACGACTTTAATGTAATTAATATCCCAAGGCACCCCAGGAGCAGTGACAAACAAAATTTCACACTAAGACAGGCAATCAAAAGCTTCATCAAAGAAGTAGGTTTCAAAGAGCACTCTTTGAAGGTGAGTCTGAAGAAGGGTCTCGACACGAAACGCCACCTATTCCTTCGCTCCATAGATGCTGCCTCACCCGCTGAGTTTCTCCAGCATTTTTGTCTACTTTCGATTTTTACAGCATCTGCAGTTCTTTCTTAAACACTTTGAAGGAGCATGTGGGTGAGGCAGTGTAGTTGCAAATAATCAAATAATGATAGGTAGACACAAATGCTGGAGAAACTCAGCGGGTGCAGCAGCCCGAAACGTTGCTGATTTCCTTCGCTCCATAGATGCTGCTGCACCCGCTGAGATTCTCCAGCATTTTTGTGTACTTTAGATTTTCCAGCATCTGCAGTTCCTTCTTAAACATCAAATAATGATAAACAGCTTGTCAGTATGGAAGAGTGCTAAAATCTAAGGGATCAGAGAAGGTTATAGTTGGAGAGCAGAGAAACATATGCCAGGTTGCTACTGTGGTGAGACTGAGATGTTCCCGACAAGGATAAGAATAAACCTAACCATCTGGCCTCCACACTTATGCTGGGCTCCTACTGTTGATTGGTCAAGTGGCAAGGACAACAGGTATGGAAAATCTGTGCTCCTATGTCCTCATGCTGAGCAAAGTGGACCTGAGATAGCGAAAGAGTAGCTTTTGTTTCTACATGTTGTTACTGCATGACCCAGGTCAGATCCACTGATGTGTGCAAATACTCACAATTCCTCTGGGACTCCGGGTTCGATGGTGCGACATTCTCGTGGCTCGTACGCTACTTCAATATCGTCTGCGGGAAACTCAAGCAGCTCTCGGAGTGGGCCTGGTTCTGGAGCAGGGGGATGTGATGTCAGGTATTCCTCAAAATCCACAGGCTCCACCACTTCAGAAAGGGGTACCTAGAATGGGTCATAATAAATTACTGTGGCAAAAGGAACATTCAATAGTGCTGTATGAACTATCCATAAGTACGTAAGTGATAGGAGCAGAATTAGGCCATCAAGTCTGCTCTGCCATTTAATCATGGCTGATCTATCTTCCCCTCTCAACTCCATCCATAAGTTCATGTGAAGCGAGCAGAATTAGGCCATTCGGCCCATCAAGTCTACTCCACCATTCAATAATGGCCGATCTATCTCACCCCCCCAACCCCATTCTCCTGTCTTCATCCCATAACCTCTGACACATGTACTAATCAAGAATCTATCTATCTCTGCCTTAAATATATCCATTGACTTGACCTCCACAGCCTTCTGTGGCAATAAATTCCACAGATTCACCATCCTTTGACTAAAGAGATTCCTCCTCATCTCCTTCCTAAAGGAACATTCTTTTATTCTGAGGCTATGCGGATGAAGCTATCATCCAGTGGTGATAAAAGAAAAATAAATTAATACAAAGCTAACTTACAACTAACGTGGCAATGAAATATACTCTTGTTCTTGATAGTCAGGATTAAAGGTTCAGCAGTAAGGCTCAGCCATGTTATGTAACAATGAGTGTAGCAGGGAACTGCAGATGATGGTTATACCAAAGATAGACACAAACTGTTGGAGTAACTCAGCAGGTTAGGCGGCATCTCTGGAGAAAAGGAATAGGTGACTTTTCGGGTTGAGACCCGTCTCCAATCTCGACCCGAAACGTCACCTATTCCTTTTCTCCAGCGATGCTGCCTGTTCCTGCTGTGTTACTCCAACATTTTGTGTCTATCTTTATGTAACAATGCAATGGCTCAAGAGGAGCCTGCTGCTCATTTGTTACCATGTACTAAAGGCCTCTAGTTATCGGTGTTTCACTTTTGATAGAAACCACCCCATCAGTGTGCCTGCCATGGGATTCAACATTCATTACGTCTGAGGGAATCATACGTGCAATCTCTGTGAAGTTCTGCGGCATGTGCCAAGCTGATTACAGTCACACTCCTTCTCCCATGGTCGCTATCAACAACAGACATGAGCTGTATACATTAACATTTCCCTGCAGAAATGATCACTATTACCACTTTCTCATTACAAAGGCACAAAGTGCTGGAGTAACTCAGTGGGTACATTCCAGGAGAACATGGATAAGTGATGTTCACAAAATTGAAGATAAAAATATTGACTAATTTAGGAGATTAACTAACTTATCAGGAGGAGGGCTTTAACAATGCATTATTTTTATGTACAACTTAGAAACAATACACAATGCATTTCGTTGTCTCTGTACTGTACACTGACAATGACAATTAAAATTGAATCTGAATCTGAATCATATATGTAGTGCTGTCCCACTTACTCCAGCATGTTGTGTGTCTATCTACAGAATCATATATGTACGCTTGCTGATATCACAAAAAGTATTGACACTCTCACCAGTATAGAAGGAGGCATAGAATAACAAGGGAGACTCGAATAGAAACCTGGAGATATATTCTTTTGATTGATAAAATATATGACAAATAGTTGTCAATATAGTTCAGAATTGCTTGAAAAGTGATTGAATGATTCAGGAAACTGTTTGCTTATAAGTTCATAAGGGCACCACTTGTATACACAGATTATTAAAATGTAATGACCCTGTCTGGCGACAGTAATGCAGGGTTTTGACCTGAAATATCAACCATTGTCCCCCCCCCCCCCCCCCTCCCTCAATGATGCTGCTCAACCAACTGATTTCCTTCAGTAGATCGCTTGTTGCATTAAAATAATACTGGTCAGGTTAAAAAAAAAACTTAAAGATTAATGGAATGCAAGCCTTTACTTTTAAAAGGATGAGAATGCAAAGGGGTAGTAGAGGATACACCACACCAGCAGAAAACATTGGCTAGTGAATATATTAGTGCTGAAAGTTGTTCTGGGCATCAAATCCAAGGAAGGATATATTGGCCTTAATGGAAACAGGGTCTAGGTATCTAATCCCGTTTCTCTAGGTGATGAAAACATGGGTTGAGATCAAAAAGATACCAATGAGGTTGCTGGTTCAATCACACGTTCTCTTTTGTGTAGTAAAGAACTGCAGATGCTGGTTTAAATCGAAGGTAGACACAAAATGCTGGAGTAATTCAGCGGGACAGAAGTCAAGACAGAGTCTGAAGAAGGGTCTTGACCTGAAACATCACCCATTTCTTCTCTCCAGAGATGCTGCCTGTCCCGCTGAGTTGCTTCAGCATTTTGCGTACACATTCTCTTATAATCTCTGTTACAGAGGCAACTGAGAAACAGGAGCAAACTCCGAACAAAGCAGATGAAACAAAGGTTTCATATTGAATATAATGCTCATTAGCTGGAGATGTACTTAATTGGAGACCTGACTGCTATGTCCAAGAGCTTCAAGAGGAGAGCATGAATTTTCATTGGAATTTTTTCAATATCAACCTAACTGATCCTATCATTCAATTAACCTTAATGTCCATAAACTAGAACACCTTGACTGAGGATGCGATAGATCCAGAGATAAATGAGCCAAGGATTCCACAGCGATTAGATTAATGTGCTTAGATTTCTGTGCAAATGGATCATCTATTAGGTGTAAAGTAAAGAATGCTGGCTCCAAAATACCTTCTGAAAGCAATTAGGCCAAACAAGATAGTCCAGTGCAGAAGAGCAACAAGAACTGTACAGCAAACTACAAGCTTGTGGAATAGCAAAAATGGAAATTCAATCAATATCCAAAGCATGTCAACCAGACATACTGTTTTTTTCAATTCTTTTTTCCGTCTGACTTAAGGAAAATAAAAAAAGGCATGGTTCCTGGGTCACGATGGAATGCAACAAAACAACATTTTACTCCAAGACACATGGAGGACGGAGGGAATTAAAACAACAGCAAGGAACTTGTGGGTTTCATTTCTTAGATACTGGGCTTTCATCTCTAGGTTCTGGAGTCAACCTAACCCAAAAAATGTGGAGGACAAAAATAAATCTCATCTTTGTACTGGCAATAAAGCATTTGCGGGAAATGAGTTAGACTAGATTTATACTGATGGAAAAGAACCAAACTTGTCATGTCATTCAGCATTAATAATCTCAACATTTAGATGCACTAATCACTGTACTGACTTGATTGGGAATGGTTTTCATGACACAGGAAAGAAAGTCTTCAACAGAAGGTAAAAGGATACGGGAGGAATAATAGATATTAAATAACAGAATGCAACCACAGGCAAAAACAGTTTGGCATAAAACTAAGTTCAAACAAGCGTTCTGTTTTGATAATTTAGACTACCCCCAATTTGTTAATGTAATGTGTAAGAAGGAACTGTAGATGCTGGTTTACACCGAAGAGAAACACAAAATGCTGGAGTAACTCAGCGGGACAGGAAGCATCTCTGGATGTGACCCGAAACGTCACCCTTTGTTAATGTAATGGTTTGCAACATTTGCAATCATAACAGACTTTCTCTGAACTTACGCAGGCAACTAGCCTAACATATCCACAGCAGAAGATCCAGCAAGGTTCTGGGTTAAAATGGAAGGATTTAATTTCATGTTCCATGTGATTTATTGCACAAACATCGGGTCACGGTGCTTACTGTTACATTATCGTATTGGTACACCTCTTGCTATCAAAAGAATTTCCTCCAATTTTTCTTTCTCCGTAGCAACTATCTCTTGTCCTACCATCAATCTGATTTAGCTTTGTATCACATTGACAGGGATATGTTGGAACAGCTGTGTACTTACCAACTGATGGGAGCCACTGCGTTTCTTGGACAGCTGCGGCGAGCTGCTATATTGGCCGGATACTTGCTTCCTGACTTCAGCTGCCACAGTCCTGCAAAATAATGAAAATTTGCTTGAATACACTAAAATCTGACAACTGTGAACACGGCAAAATCAGAACTCACTGAGCCAACACTAATGGGGCGGCATGTTGGCTCATCGGTAGAGTTGCTGCCTTGCAGCGTTAGATACCCGGGTTCGATCCTGACTACAGATGCTGTCTATACCGAGTTTGCACGTTCTGCCTGTGATTTGTGAGAGGTTTCTCTGGGTGCTCCGGTTTCCTCCCACACTACAAAGACGTACAGGTTTGTAGGCTAATTGGCTTGGTAAACATAGTAAATTGCTCCTAGTATGTAGGACAATGTTAAAGCCCTGTCCCACGGTACGAGTTCATTCCAAGAGCTCTCCCGGGTTTGCCCTGATTCGAACTCGGAGATTTACGGTAATGGCCACTCGTCGGTACTCGGGGCTCTCGTGGACATTTTTCAACGTTGAAAAATCTTCATGAGTCTTCCCGTGCTTACCTGCCTTTAGCGAGTCTTCCCGAGTACCTGCCGTTAGCGTTGCGAGCCGCTAAGAGACGTCCCCGAGCTCCGACGTACCCACTACGTTCATTCTCCATGCTTACCACGAGTTTGATTTTTTTTAAACTCGAGAGAGCTCTTGGAATTAACTCGTACCGTGGGACAGGGCTATTAGTGTGTGGGGATCGCTGGTCTGTGCGGACTCGTTGGGCCGAAGGGCCTGTTTCTGCACTGTAGCTCAAGACTAAAATAAAAAAAACTAAACAATGGCAGACCACTTGACGATGATCCCAAAAAAAATTGACACACGAATCCAGAGCAGATTAATGAGCTCTTTATGAAGATCACTACATGCTTTGACTTTAATGGGCAAATAATTCAACTGCTAAAAACTAATGGGGCATCACGCCCTCAGAGACAGAGGAGCGTGCCTCTCCCTTTTACGATTAGCTGCTCGGAAGTATAAGGAAGTGCAGTAGTTAATGATCATCTTGCCTTTCCTTTCAAGCTGTCCTTGAAACAACTTTGTGAGAAGCACAATTACTGGCAGAGTCAGGTTGGCCTAAATGGTTGTGCAGTGAATGTTATGAAATCTCACTTCAGCAATTCTCCAGAGAATAGATATAAGGTACTCATTACATTTACAAACATCAAGGTCACAGCCACTTTTCCAACATGCAGGAGATAAAGCTTACAATAACAGCAGGAGAAAATCAAGGACGCCAATGTAGCTAGTGATTGACTCTAGCTTGTTTGTTACAGTTCTTGAATCTATCTTTTGAAGATATTACCTACAATATTTTATAGCTTCAAATGCAGAAGGTAAATAACCAGCAGGTGTCTCCTCTTAAATAGTTGACATCTTCTTGTTGAGTTTAGTTTAGAGATATAGCACAGAAACAGGCCCTTCGACACACCAAGTTTCCGTCAACCAGCGATCCCCGCACAATAACACTATCCTACACATAAGTGACAATGTACAATTTTACCAAGCCAATTAATCTCCAAATCTGTATGTCTTTGGATGGTGGGAGGAAACCGGAGCACCCGGCGAAAACCCACGTGGTCACAGAGAGAATGTACAAAACTCCATACAGACAGCAACCGCAGTCAGTATCAAACCCAGGTCTCTGCCGCTGTAAACAGCTACCACTGTGTCACCGTGCTGCATTCATAACAATTCTTCCTCTAACTCAATCAGAATTGCATAATGACTATGAAATCACTTATTTAGGACAAAAACAAATAAATTATAAGCCTAGCCGAAATACTATCTTGGAAATTCTCAAGTTACGGTCTCAATCAAGTCTCAGCCTCTTGAGTCTAATTTAAGTTTCGATTGAGATTGAAGTTTGGAAAGAATCCACATTTCCATTTCCTAGATGCATACTATTCAACATTTGTCACGGAGTGTCTTGTTTCTCAGCCTCTTTGCTTGTGTGAAGTTGCCGAGTTTTACAGAATTCAATGCATGATGGCAGCAATATCATGCCCATCTATGTATTCCTTTAGATCACAATGAATCCTATCTTGTACTCAAATCTAATCGACGCATTTTAGAACTAGAGATAGTGATTAGGAACTGGAGGCCAATTCAACAGGTCATATTTTTTACTGAATAAGAGTATTCAGCATACAAGGATTAAATATAAGACACGGTCACTATTATTAATTGCCCTAGGAAAGTACCAGCCAGTTTGTTCCATGTTTCTAATGTGTACTTTATTATCTATGAATCTCAAAAATACAGTAGACCCTTGTTATTACGTTCCATTTAATAATGGATTTTGATTACAGCGGACGGACTTACCGACCTGCACAGCTAGGCCGAAATGCCGAAGCCACCTCCAGCCCACACCTCCTCCCCGGCTACCTCCAGGCCGGGTTCCTGACGCCACCACTGGCCTGCACTGCCTCCCCGCTTGCTTCCAGTCCACGCCCACTGCCGCCAACACCACCGACCTTTACCTGCATTCTGGCGCCTGCGGGCCACAACTAATGACTCCGCCAATCCTCACCTCTCCCCTGTCGTCAGCAAGCCAAGGCGGTCAACTACCTAGATTCCCGGCCCAGTTCTGGACCGAGAGTCAGAAGAAGGGTCTTGACTTGCCTTCAAACATCACCTATCAATGTTCTCCAGAGATGCTGCCCGATCTGCTGAGTTACTCCAGCAATTTATAACTGTTTGTGTATTAACCATCTGCATTTCTCGTTTCCTCTACTTGTGCAATGATAATCCCTTATTCAGTCATAGCGGACAATCGATAATAACAGACACCGTTCCTCCTCATTATGCTCTGTTAAAACAAAGGTTTACTGTATATTCAGTAACATAGAAAATAGGTGCAGGAGGAGGCCATTATTCGGCCCTTCGAGTCAGCACCGCCATTCATTGTGATCATGGCTGATCGTCCACAATCAGTACCCCGTGCCTGCCTTCTCCTCGTACCCTTTGATTCTACTAGCTCCAAGCGCTCTATCTACACTGAGAAGCAGAAATGTGAACGTTTTCTTTTGGCTCCAGTCAATAATGTATTTCATAATAGTGATTATATAGTACAGGGTAAAAGTCTCTTCCCAGCCCTCACAGACGTGTAGCAATCAGGGCTTGTCATTCAGTGACAATCCACAATGTTGCATCATAAGTCAGGAAACGACCATTTACTATAATCATTGACTGACTAATAAACTTGCAGCAACTGTTCAAAAATAGCTGAAATACTGCAGATCTCATGTATAAGTCCCAGTTACTAGTGTATAGTGTCAAAGTCTCTGTAACGTTTGTGCCAAGTTGCAGTGGAATGGCATGGTGGTGCAGTGGTAGAGTTGCTGCCTTACAGCACCAGAGACGCGGGTTTGATCTTGACCTTTGGTGCTGCCTGTCTTGTACGTTCTCCCCGTGACTACGTGGGTTTTCTCTGCGTGCTCCGGTTTCCTCCCACACTCCAAAGTCATACTAGGTTAATTGGCTTCAGTAAAGATTGTAAATTGTTCCTGTGGTGTAGGTTGGTGCTAATGTACGGGAATTGGTGGTTGGCAAGGACTTGGTGGGCAGAAGGGCCAGTTTCTGCACTGTACCTCTAAACTAAAACTAAAGTCATCCACCCGAGTGCAAATGAATATACATGAAAAATTGACGTTTGTCAGGTGGTAACTGACTAAGTGGACAATGTTAATGCAATAGATGTGATTCATCTACATTTACAACAGGGCTTTGATGTGATACCTCATAGTAAATGAGTACAAGTTGAGATAAAGTGGAGCCAAGATCAGAAAACAGGATGGATTGCTAATCAGCTACAAGTTAGCAAACAGAGAGTGGGAGTAAAGGGCAGCTAGTTGCAATGGAAGACTGCAGATAATAGACACAAAATACTGGAGTAACTCAGCAGGACAGGCAGCATCTCTGGAGAGAAGGAATGTGGTCCTTTGGGACGAGATCCTTCTTTGGTCAGTCTGAAGAAGGGTCTCGACCCGTAACATCACCCATTCCTTCTCTCCAGAGATGCTGCCTGTCCCGCTGAGTTACTCCAGCATTTTGTGTCTATCTTCTGTTTAAAGCAACATCTACAGTTCCTTCCTTCACATTAGGCTGCAAATAATGTTCCACTTATTGGCCAACATCATGCAGAACTTCCATGACCAATTTCAAATCTCGAAGCAACGGCAACATTTCTAAATTTTCAGGTAATAAATACCAAGCTGCAGTGATTTGTTTCACCACTAAAAAAAACAAAAGCAAGCTATAGGGGTTGAATTGAAAACTGGGGAAGATTTGGTAAACTGCATCGAATCTTGATTAGACCACATTATAATACTCAATGTTTGTCACAGAGAAAATGATCAAGGAACAAAATTAAATGTGACCAGCATCTGCAGTTCCTTCCGACACATTAATTGTTAGGATATACATATCAGGAATGGGTGAACAGAAGCGATCTCTTTATTTTGAAAAAGCAAGGCTAAGGGGAGAGCTCTAAGAAACGATGGCGGAAAATGATTCAATTTGCAGGGAATAGCCGAACCAGCAACCATTAATGCAAGACAATTACCAAGTAATGTAAAAAGGAATTCAGAACAAACTTCTATGCCGAAAAGTGGGAGCAATAATGAGGGATGTGGTCCGATGGGAGAGGGTGGGGGGAGGGAGGGAAGGGGCAGTTTAAATTATCAGTGTTGATGCGTTTAAGGTGAGGCTGGATGAACACATCAATGCTTTTCACTGTACCTCAGTACACGGGACAATAAACTAAACTGAAACTGAAACAATGGGGAAGGGTATGGAGAGCTACCAATGATGGATTTAGATGGAGAAAGTCAAGGGGCAGCTAAGCATGAACAGATTGGAACAAATAGACCCTTTACTGCTGAATATTCTACGTAACCGGATGCAATCGCACTCCTTGAATGTTAAAGACATGCCATAAATAAACTGATTCTTAATTCTGCCCACAAAGAGAGCATTCTGGAAACAGCAAAGACTAATTAAACAATTTTGCAACAAGGAGCTCCACAAGATGACGCTGCCTCGTTTCATGGTGGGTAATTAAAACAATTTTATGGTTTCATCATTTCTCAGGCCTTCCCATACTCTCAAACCCGCTGCCTAATAGTGTGTCAACCTCAATGCCTCTATAATCACACCACAAACCACTTTACAAACAATTCTTTAGTCACATATTTGCATTGAGTTTGGTCTTTATCACTCAGCTCTTGAGCAGACACATTTTACCCCAGTTGATAAAGACACCTCAGAGTTGTGCTGGTGCACACTAATAAGTCGAATATATGCACTGCTACATAAAACAATCAAATAGAGGTGGGTGACTTTCATTTGCAACGGCTTTAAGTATAAATAATTAACTATTAGTTTTAAATTGCAGCTGAGCATTTATTAATATCAAATGTCCTACAATTAGTACTACACAAAACACAGCAAAAGAACTTTACCATAGCAAATTCTTAGAAATTAACAGAACTGCTATTTTAAACTGCAGAATACTGTGTAATTTAATGATGTATAATTAATGTTTATTTCTGAGCACAGATACAAGTTTGCCAGTAGCAATGGACTCTGATGCCAAGCTCAAAGAAGCATTTCCAAACCAAAGAACAACAAAGTTTTCCCACCCGCTAAAATGTTTATCATAAACAGTCAGCCTAATTGCAGAGTACTGTTGGATCTGGAGAGTTTGAAAAATACCAGACCATGGGAATTCTTTCAAGGTTTCTTCACATCTCACTAACTCTCACAGAGGTTAGTCTTCAAAAGTGTCTTCTTGTGTTTCAGGGTGTCATTTCTCACCTGTGAAGACTAATTCATTCTGTGTCACTCAGTACCACAAACAAACCCATCACTGAGTTTACAATATTATAAAAGAACTCAAATGTTATTCAGACTCAAGAGAAATTGAACTTTTAACTTTAACTTTTTGGCCATCTCCTTACATGAGCAGACACAAAATGTTGGGAGTGAAGGGGCTGTCCCACTGCGGCGACCTAATCTGCTAGTTCAGAAGAGTGTCTTCGACCTTCAAGCTCAAGGGCACTCGCCTGGAAAACCTCAAACTGGATCGACCGGAGAGGGAGAAGGGGAGAGAGGGAGAGAGAAGGGGGGGGAGACACTTTTAAGAAGTCAGACAATGTTTAATAAAGTTTAGCGACTTTTAACCTACCGATTGGTTTTCCTTGGTCCTGAAAATGCCAATGAGCCAATTAAAATACCCGGTCAGCGAAGGAGATTGCCTAGGACTGCCCTCGGCTGCCTGTAACTACATAGCGACCCCACTCCACTGCACTACGAGTTCAAAAGAACCATGCCAACCAAATCTTACTCGCAAACATTTTTTCAACATGCTGGCCTAGCTGAGGCGGCGAGTATTCAGGTACTTCCCTCGAGCATGAAGGAGAGTTCCAGTGAACTCATAGGACCTCCTAGGACCACGTGTCGACCATGCTGCGAGTTTGAGTCGAGGGCAAACTCTTCTAAATTCGCAGATAAGGTCGCTGCAGTGGGACAGCCCCTTAACTCAGCAGGGGTGTGAAGAGAAGGAATAGTTGATGTTTTGGTTCTTCTCACCTGAGCACTTCCTTTCTATTGTTAGGTATGATGACTGCTTTGATCAGAGTTCAAATCTCACCAGAGATATGCCTAATACAGGTACTGACCTCCACACCATCGAAAGGATCTACAGGAGGCGCTGCCTCAGAAGTCAGCCAATATCATCAAAGACCTTTGCCACTCTCAGATCTCACTACTGCCATCGGGTAAGTGGTGCAGATGACTGAAAACCCTGACCACCACATTTAAGAACAGCTTCTTCCCAGCAACCATCAGACTCTTGAACGCTGCACAATACTAACCACCACCCAACTTCAACAACTGCACACTGTGTTGTCGTTGCACTAAATACTTAGTTATGCATTATTACGGTCTGATTACCTAGATTTACTGATTAATTTTTTGTATTATTTATTGATTGTACATTTATTTGCGATATTGCATAAATGAGTCTGCAAAGCTGCAGCAAATAAGAATTTCAGTATTAGGTTGCCGACAATTGAACACTCCAGCCTCTTGACGAGTACAAAAATCAATATTGCTACTCCAGCGAAATACTGAATACCTTTCAGACAAGGGATTATACCACAGTCTTGTCTGCTTTCTCAGCAGGACGAAAATGTCGTCACCATTTCACAACGTGACTGTACTTAAAAATTAACTCATTCACTGCAATGTACTTTACTTAACTTTGAAAGGGATGACAATTAGCATACAATTGCAAATATGTACTTTGTTTAATTATCCTGATGTAGAGTTTATGCAAATGGTGAAATAACTAGCTTTAATAGTCATTAATTGTCTAACCCACAAGATATCAAAGACCACATGGAAGTGAATGAGTACCTATTTATTTCTCTTCTATTCCTGTGGTTGGCTCTTTGACCTAACTGCCTTCAGAAGAAATGCAAGAAATTCAAACAGAACGCATGATGAAAAGAATCCATCTACAGCTGTAATGAAAAGGATTCTCAAGCAAATTCTCACTGAAAACCATACAGCCGGTCAGCCCGGGTAAGCAGCGGGCAGGGACACTCCCGGGAAACAGGCCCGGCTCGCCCGCCGTGGAATGACAACGGGGGGAACCTGCCAGTAGGCCCGGCTCACCCATCGGCCCGAGCCACTGGTGTCGACGGAACCACGCCTCCGTGAGCGAGCACTATCGGGAGACACAGCTATCGGGGGCCGCGGAGAACAATGGGGGGGGTCCCAGCGTGGGGGGGCCCGTCAAGAACAAAGGGGGGAGGGGGTGTCGAAGAGCAGGAGGAATCACAGAGGGGGAGCAGCAAGTGTCTGAAGAAGGGTCTCGACCTAAAACGTCACCCATCCCTTCGCTCCAGAAATGCTGCCTGAGTTACTCCAGATTTTTGTCTCTATCTTTGAGAACAAAGGGGGAACTAGCGGGGAGGAGGGGGGCTGCTGCCGTGTGTGGCGGTCAGCAGTAGATAGGACTTCTCGGTAATTTTGTAACTTTGTTGGTGCCAACACTGTGTACAGCGTAGGTTGTATGCAAAACAAAGCTTTTCACTGTATCTAGGTACCCTAGGTACATGTGACAATAAAATATCATTTATTTATTTGTTGTTTTGCTTTGTGCAATTAAGGGACTGGAGAAGAGAAGGATTTAACTGGATTCCTAAAACTCTTGAGTCACAGCTCATATCTTACAAACAGCAACTCGTCAAGAAAAAAACTTCCATTGATATAAAATTGTCAGTGAGCGAGAACAAAATAATCTGCATGTACAATGCTCCATTCACAATCTCAAGCTGTTCCAAAGTATTTTATCGGAAATCAAGCAGTTGTATAAAACAAGAACTGCAGCAGCGAATTTGTGCAAGACAATGTTTCACAGACTACAAAAACAAGACCATTGTATTAACCAGATAAACGATAGAGGAGTAAGGGAATTATTCTAATGGCACAATTGTCTTTTCAATGTCCAGCAAACATAGAAAGCAGAAGTTCAGATTAAAGTCACATTTGAAAGGCTGAAACCTTTGATGCGGTTGGTACTACACCTAGATTACATGCACCTGACTAACTGAGACTATATGCGTAAACCACGAGTTTCAGTGAACAACTTTCTGACTCTGCATGTTCTCACCCATCTAAGAACTGAGACAGGGCTATCATTTTCATAGCACAGTAGGTTTTAATCAAACTTGGTTTATCTTAGCCTTATGTATTTTTTATCTGGAAAAAAACTAGTAGAAAAATACCTACGTATCCATAATCCATAGTGAACAGGCTTTTGGCTACAAAGGAACTAAAACAATTTTCATGGCTATTTGAATTTAACAAGGTTTCCCCACTGTGAAAAGCTGCCCTTCAGGTTCCTATTAAATCTTTCCCCTCTCACCTTTAACCTATACCCTCCAGTTCTTGATGATCCTATCACAGCAAAAAAATCTCTGTGCATTCAACCGACTTGTTCTCCTCCTTATCATATACAAATACCACTATAAGATCAGCCTTCTGCGCTCCAAGGAATAAAGTCCTAGCTGGCCTAACCTCTCCCTTTAGCCCTCGAGCCCAAACAACATCCTTGTAAATCTTACCTGCACTCTTTTCAATTCAATGGCATCTTTCCAATAGCAGCATGAGTAAAACTGAACACGATACTCTAAGTACAGCATCACCAACGTCTTGTACAACTGTATCATACCATTCCAACTTCTATACTCAATTCCCTGACTGATGAAAGTCAATGTGCTAAAAGCCTTCTTCACCATTCTACCGACCTGTAACTCCACTTTCAGGGAATCCTGGGCTTCCAAGATTCCTCTGCTCTACAACATTCCCCAGGGCCCTACCTTCACTGTGAAGGCCATGGCCATAACCTGAAACTCCAGTTGCCATTCCTCAGCCCACTTGCCCAGCCGACCAAGATCATGTTGTAATTCAGTTCTTTGCCAACTTCACTGTCTATGATATTACCTATTTTAGTGTCATGTGCAAACTTACTAATCATGCCTTGTGTATTTTCATCCAAATCGTTGATATAGATGGCAAATAGCAATTAAGTGAATATTTACAAACTTGTATTGAAGATTCAAATACCTATAATTTGCATTGTGCCCAAAAACATATAAGTTTTGGACAACATGATTGTTTATGAGCACCACAATGTCTGACGTACTGTTTTTTCCCCCACTCTCAACTGCTCAATTTTAAAGTGAGCAGACTACAAATAAAAGTTCAATGAACATTCCAGAATAAATCCAGGAAGGACTTGCTTATTTTTCAGACTAAATACAAAAATGTATTAATTGGAATCTTGGAATCAATACCTCGAACCAGAACTCATCAGTTCTTTGCCAAAACCTGTGTAATCTAATTACATGTTGTTGGAAGGAACTGCAGATGCTGGTTTAAACCAATGATAGACATAAAATGCTGGAGTAACTCAGCGGAACAGGCAGCATCTCTGGATAGAAGGAATGGGTGACATTTTGGGTCGAGACCCTTCTTCAAACTGAAGTCAGGGGAGAGGGGGATACAGAGACAAGGAAGTGTAAGGTGTGAAAACGAGACAAAGGGGATGCAGATCAAGGAAAATGTAGAATAGATCATTGTTAGATGGGAGAAGGTAACAACCAAGTCGGAGAACTGGGAAGGTGGGGGGGATGGAGAGAGAGGGAAGGCAAAGGTTACTTGAAGTTAGAGAAGTCAATATTAATACCACTGGGGTGCAAGCTGCCAAGTGAAATATGGGTGTTCCCAATTTGCACCGGGGCTCATTCTGACAATGGAGGAGGCCCAGTCCAGAAAGATCAGTGTGGGAATGGGAGGGGGAGTTCAAGTGTTTAACAACCGGGAGATCAGGTAGGTTTCAGGGCCTGTCCCACTGTACGAGGTAATTCAAGAGTTCTCCCGAGTTTCCCCTGATTCGAACTCGGAGAATTACGGTAATAGCAGCTCGTAGGTACTCGGGGCTCTCGTGGACATTTTTCAACATGTTGAAAAAACCTCAGGAGCTTACCGCGTTTCCCGAGTACCTGCCGTTACCGAGACCCGGAGCGCGGCCTTGCATCACCCGGCACGGATTTAATGGCCGCTGGACACTTACCATCGCCCGCCGGGGACTTTGACTCTGACATCGGGAAGAGTGCAGGGGAGAGATAAGACTTTGCCTTCCATCACAGTGAGGAGGAGATTCACTGTGATGGATGTTTGTGTAAATTGTGTTATGCTTTGGTTCTTTTTCTTGTGTGTATGACTGCAGAAACCAAATTTCGTTTGAACCTCAAGAGGTTCAAATGATAACAAATAAATTGTATTGTATTGTATAACAAATAAATTGTATTGTATTGTTAGCGTTACAAGCCGCTAAGAGACGACCCGAGCTCCGACGTACCCGCTATGTACTTACCACGAGTTTGATTTTTTATTTTAAGTCGGGAGAGCTCTTGGGTAAACTCGTATAGTGGGACAGGCCCTTTAGGGGGCTGAGCAGAAGTGTTCAGCTCAGCGATATGAATATTGACTTCTCTAACTTCAAGTAACCTTTGCCTTCCCTCTCTCTCCTTCCCCCCTTCCCAGTTTTCAGACTAGCCTGACTGTCCTCATTCACACTTTATCTCTGTTTGCTTTGTTGTTAACTTCTCCTAGCCAACAATGATCGATTCTACATTTTCCTTGATCTCCGCCCCCTTTGTCCTATTTTCACACCTAACACTTCCTCATCTCTGTATCTCACTCCCTCCCTAACTTCAGTCTGAAGAAGGGTTTCGTCCCGAAACGACACCCATTCTTTCTATCCAGAGATGCTGCCTGTCCCGCTGAGTTAATCCAGCATTTTGTGTCTATCTTTAATCTAATTACATCATCTACGGAGCAACTTCAATGGAACAATGGTGCAATTGATGTTTAAAAACATTACTATTCCTGACTCATAGCAAAATACAGGAAAAAGATGATGGATAATAACTGAGCAGTAAAATTCAAGATTATCCTGATTTTTTTGGCTTAGAGGCTTCTTATATTTATCATGAAGCATAATCCTTGGCCATTAATTCAAAAAAGGCTGTGGATACCTTATCAAATCTCTTCCAGAAGAGTGAATCAAAACAATAAGTTTAAATTCATTGTTTTGTTGGTTCGTTTTGCAACAGGAATTGATTCATTGTCTGGCAAGAACAAATGTTTCGGTAATGCTTTTCCACAGAATTTCCTTCCAAGCTATATAACCTAACTGTCACATTGTGAGAAATAACAAATGTGGATTTGGTATTATTCCATTAAAACCCCATGTGTAGCATGTGATGTGCCAGGCAGGAATCTGGCTGAAATCGCGGGATTCAGTGGCTCCTTACCAACATGCTCTTAACATGATTAACTTGGGAACCCAAGCGTCATCTCTTCCAGGAAATAAATTAGTCCCAGGCCCTTTTCTTTCTTGTATTAAGTTAGACCAGCCAGCACTCTTACAGTCTGAAGAAGGGTCTCGACCCAAAACGTCACCTATTCCTTCTCTCCAGAGATGCTGCCTGTCCCGCTGAGTTACTCCAGCATTTTGTGTCTATCTTCAAGATTCAAGAGAGTTTATTGTCATGTGTCCCAGATAGGACAATTAAATTCTTGCTTTGCGTTGATTTAAACCAGCAACTGCAGTTCTTTCCTACACTCTTGCATGCTGCTTGGGTGAGAGGGAGAATGTTTACACTAGAATTCCCACAAATACTCTTGCAACATCTACTTTTATCAGCTGAATTGCTTCCCCTAACATTGGTCTTTACAGGAGGGAGTAAAAAACTTTAATCTCCCTAAGCAACAAATCATCGTGGAAACTGTTGTTGATCATCTTTTATAGTCATTAATGGGGCATTGCTCTCATTCACCGTCCCACTCAAAGCTCCGCTCCTGGACTGAATAACATTTCACTGATACTTTGCTGGATAATTACCCAGTAAAATAATCTTCAGATTACATGAATTAACCTCCACAAAGGCGGCCAATTTCCAGGCACCCAATTATCTGCTCATCTGCCGTTGAAACCCTCACTTGTGCCTCAATTATATATGATATGATATGAATAAGTTTATTGGCCAAGTATTCACATACAAGGAATTTGTCTTGGTGCCCCGTCCGCATGTGACAAACTGACATACAGTGACAGTTAAGAATGATACGTAAAACATTAAATGATACATAAAATATTAAAAGTAAAAAAAACACAAAAACCAAGGCATTAAATTGACAACAAGTAAAATTTAATTGCAAGTTCCTTTATCTCTTTTGTACATTGCTAAATATCAGGTCCTTAATAAAGTTCTGACACGTTCACTGGATGTGACTCAATGTGATTAACTGTCTCGACCCAAAACGTCACCTATTCCTTCTCTCCAGAGATGCTGCCTGTCCTGCTGAGTTACTCCAGCATTTTGTGTCTATCTTCTGTGTACACCAGCACCTGAAGTTCCTTCCTATACACTGACCAGAATATGAGTTGCTTGATAGGGAAAATACCGATAGATCTAATTAGTACCCAACTAATATTTACAAATTCATACAAGAGCAAAAAGATATTCAGCTCCATTTACACTCAGAAAACAACAGTCTGAAGAAGGGTTTCGGCCCGAATTGTTGCCTATTTCCTTCGCTCCATAGATGCTGCTGCACCTGCTGAGTTTCTCCAGCACTTTTGTCTACACACAACTTTCACCCCACAAGCATTCAGTTCTCTCATTCTGTGGTACCTTCAGTAGATTGTTGCCATTGTGCATTTTGTTCATATTCACAAACTGCTGCCTCTACTCTGATGTGTAGGAATGAACTGCAGATGCTGGTTTAAACTGCTGATAGACACAAAATGCTGGTGTCACTCAGCAGGTCAGTCAGCATCTCTGGAGAAAAGCAATAGGTGAAGTTTTTGGTTGGGATCCTTCTTCAGACTTGAAAGGTCACCAATTTATTTTTCTCCAGAGATGCTATCTGACCCTGTCTGACCCACTGAGTTGCTCCAGCTTTTTGTGTCTAGCCTCTACTCTGTTCATCTATAACACAAATCAGGCTGCCTGGCCAGATTTTTAGCTGACAGTGAGTCACTAGTTAATTAATCACTGCAGGTTGACAGGTGAACACATCCTTATCCTTGCCAGCATGCACGTAGCCACAGCCTGGCCCTGTAATAGCAATTGAAACCAAAAACCTTGGTTGATTTCCCAATCTGACAGCATTGAGATCAAACAAACTATTCCAAAATACTAAAGGGCCTGTCCCACGATGCGAGTTCCCCCTAGAGTTCCCCCGAGTTAAAAAAAAAAAAATCACACTCGTGGTAAGTACGTAGAATGTGTGTAGCGGGTACGTCAGAGCTTGGGGATGTCTCGTAGCGGCTCGTAAAGCTAACGGCAGGTACTCGGAAAACGCAGAAACTCGTGAAGTTTTTTCAACAGTGTGAAAAATATCCAAGAGTAAAAAAAAATACTCGTGATGAGGTACCACGAGTTTGATTTTTTTTTTAACTCGGGAGAGCTCTTGGGTGAACTCGCATCGTGGGACAGGCCCTTAAGAATCGAGGTTAAACGTTAGACTTTCCTATCTCTGTAGCTAGTTTTCAAATTGGCTGGGATGTTTACTTTAGCGACAAGGAAAGGTCAGACCCAGCCTATCACTGCTGCAATTTTACACTTTGGCAATGAGTGGGTTAATCTTGGGGAAATCCTGGAGTTATGTCAACACAGGAGGATCACAGACAATGTGTTCTGTTAATCTCTTATCAGTCAAGTTATTGTGAGGAAATCATTGCCTGCTTCCTGCCATTCAGAGCGCTTGTTATCGTGGCCAGCATCTGCAAGCTGCATTACTTAATTCACTGTGTGGATGCACAGTATGTTTCTCCCACAGAAAGAATCCAGGACGACCATTCTGGCAATATAATTAGGCTGCTAGGCTACTACTCCAGTCAAGAACCTTCAACACACAGTAGTTTTGTGCTTAGCCAAGTTCCACAGGCCGTGGATGATTTTTTGAATTGCCACATGAATCTAAATGTGGGCGGCGCGACCGACGTCGCAGCGGCCTCTGCAGTCTGTCTGTATATTTTTTATGTTTTTGTCCTGTTGAGGGTTTAGTTTGTAATGGGTTTTTAAATGTGTATGTGTGGGGGGTGGGGGAAACTTTTAAATCTCTTCCCTGCATGGAGACCCGACCTTTTCCCTGTCGGGTCTCCGTTGCCGTTGGGGCCTAGCGCCGTGGGGCGGCCTCGAACCGGAGCGGCCTGGGGGCTGAAGTCACGGAGCCTGTGGAGCTGGGGAGCTGCGGACCTACCGCTGTGGAGCTGTGGACCTACCTCCGTGGAGCTAGCCAGCTTCGGAGCGTGGAGAGCTGCGGCGGCGAGCTGCTGCGACCCGACTCCGGTGGATGGTGACACCGGGAGCTCGCGGGTCCCCGGTGGGAGACCGCTTTGCGGGGCACCGGCAACGGCAACTTCTCCCGCCCGAATTGCGGGGTTGAGTGACCTGGAGGGGGGGGGCCTTACAACGCCCGGCACGGCTGTAAATTGCCGCGGACTTGCTAGCGCCCGCCGGGGGCTCCAACACCAAGACCCGGGGCAGGGCCCTACATCGCCCGGCGTGGCTTTGAGTGGCCGTGGACTTGCTAGCGCCCGACGGGGGCTTTGGCCTCGACCGGGAGAGGAATGGAGAGCAGGGGAGAGACAAGTTTTGCCTTCCATCACAGTGAGGAGGACGCACTGTGATGGATGTTTATGTGAATTGAATTGTGTTGGTGTGTGTCTTGGTTCTTTTTTTGTATGGCTGCAGAAACCAAATTTAGTTTGAACCTCATGTGAGGTTCAAATGACAAATAAAAGGTATTGTATTGTAAATCTAAATTTTATTAGTTATTCAAGTTATGACATCGGATGGAAGCTGCATACCAAATCTCGTTGCGCTTATGTGCAATGACAATAAAAGATATTATTATTATTATTATTTTTAGTATCACCTTGGCGGCACTTAGTTTGAACTCTTGGAGGCCAGCATCTGTACCAACTTGTTGCTAGTGTTTCCACACCTCCTTTGTCAGTGGGCAATTCCTCGTCTTTGGCCCTCCCTATCAAATCCCCAGCAATACAAACTGCTGGAGAAAGGTCTCGACCGAAACATCATCTATTCCATTTCTCCAGAGATGCTGCCTGACCCGCTGAGTTATTCCAGATTTCTGTGTCTATCTTTGGTCTGCAGTTCCTTTCTACACAAGAAATCTGATCTCGTGATTATGTTGTTTGCACATTCAACCCACACTTCCTTTCCCTGACCACAAGTGGCCATGCTTCCACGACAGGTGTGGAATAATGTTTCTGAATCTTTCTTTAAGATGCATCCTCAAAGCATACACACCCATCTAAGCTTGTGATCACCTATCCTCTGAATTTATGTCAACATTTGTTTAATTGCACTGCCATAAGATGCTTTCCAATATCAATAATTCCAGGGAGCTCACTATTACCTTGGGCAACTGTACATGAGCAATAACTGCTTCCCTTGCCAACAATACCTACCCATCCCACCATAAAAAAGTTTGAAAAAAAACAGCTGTGGATAATAAAAATACTTCTCAAGGCCACATGAGCACACAAGTTTTAAATAATTAAACATTGAATAACTAGCTGAGCAACAGGTTCCTTTGGAGTCATCTACAAGCAACCATGGAATGAAAATTGAATAGTCCATTTGGAGACCTCGGAAAGCAGCCTCCCTCCAACCTGAACGTTTACACGATGTATATGAAGGAACTGCAGATGCTGGTTTAAATCAAAGATAGACACAAAATGCTGGAGTAACTCAGCAGGACAGGCAGCATCTCTGGAGAGAAGGAATGGGTGACGTTTCAGTTTGAAGAAGGGTCTCGACCCGATTACTCTCCAGAGTTGCTGCCTGCCCCGCTGAGTTACTCCAGCATTTTGTGTTTACACGATGTGACTGGCTTCCTTAACTAACCTTTCCTTCATGATCATATGGAATCCCTTTTAAGATTTGTAATTTTACACAAAGATTCTATGAAGTCCGGAGATTTTCCACGTTCATTCCTAACAAAAGCTGATCTTTTGTTGGGCTACCGAGGAACAGGTTTTTTTCCTGACCCCTGTCATTTATACTTTGGATAATGCTCACATTTTTAAGGTGTTTACCCTAATGCATGTTGACAGTCAAACCCTGTACTCAATCAAGCAGCTCTGAATTTCCCCAAAACCTCTTTTTATCCTAGTACTTTACTCTGGATAACAATCATCATCTGATTTAGAAATTACAACTGAAAAGCAATCCTTTAAACAAACTCTGAAACACAAGGGATAAAGAGATTAAACTGCCATTCAAACTTTGAGTAGATCCAAGCATACATCTCCAAATCCCAGGCAAGCTGAACACAGAATAGCGAATAGATACAGTTTACATTAACCATGTGTTCTCAATGCACACTTTCATGCATCTGGCCACAGATCATGATGCAGTTTGACAATAAGAACAATGATTGCCCAGCGAATCGTGAATTCTGCCATCCTATTTGCTTTGTAGACCTGGACTATCTACAGCAGATGCCTCCAAGGCATTTGAAAGACACCACCAATGCAAAATCTTCCAAAAATCAATTCTCGGGTAAATAAACTATGTCAGCGTCCCCTAATTACAGTCGACTCCAGGGGCACACCACACTGTTCAGCCACATCATTCACATGCCTGACACTGGAATGGATACTCTATTCTGAGCTCTGCCACAGGCTAAGATTACCAGACAGACGGAGAAAAAGACGCAAGAATGTGTTTAAAGCCTCCTTGAAAATGGCAACAACTTCATTGACTCTCGGGAATTCCTGGCCCGTGAACCTAAACTGAGAACTTCAAGTTCATGTTTCAGGAGCACACAACAGAAGGAGCGCACCACATCACAAACTACCAATGCCATCAGACACTTCCTGGCCCATTTGTTGAGGTCTGAAACTGCCACATTAACCTCATTAGTCATCCCAGACTCCACCTATCAAATCAGAAGCAAGTCATCCCTAATCCCAAGCGCTGCCAAAAAGGAAGAAGTCGTCAAAACAATGATGTCACAGTACAAATAGCAGTGCATAACAAAAGTTAGTGTGTTTGTTACATGTTACAGAACAACACCAAAATCGCATGTGTCATTTATATCTTGGCGCCACTTTCAGATAATTCTACAACTTTAGCTACATTTATTTAATTATAAGGCCATCTACTGTTAATTGGCGTGAACGTCAAAGGTAAAATAGCATTAAAGTCCTGTCCCACGGTACGAGGTCATTCCAAGAGCTCTCCCGAGTAAAAAAAAAATCAAACTTGTGGTAAGCACGGAGAATGAACGTAGCAGGTATGTCGGAGCTCGGGGACATCTCTTAGCAGCTCGTAACGCTAACCAAAGATTATAGAGGAGCAAGATAGACCACTCCTCGAAAAACGCGTAGTATGACGTGTGTGATTGTCGACGCCATTTTATTGAGCATTTTATTGGGCTGTCATGGCGTCCTCATCTAAATCTTCATCTCACTGCTCCGCTATCAATTGTTCTAATCGTAAATCTAAACGACCAGACCTGTCATTCTTTAGGTTCCCCGATAAAAAAGAAAGGAAAGAAAATATTATTATTATTTTTTGTCGATATTCTGTCGTGAAAATGTTATTTTCTGTTCTCCCATCAACGGCCATTGTGAAACTAGGTTTGTCGGTACATTAGAAAGTTAGTAGACTTATTTTTAATAGATCTTTACTTACCACTATAATAAAGACAATTTTAACACTTCTGTACGTTTTTGGTTTTGTTCTTGTAAGGGATTGGTCTCCAAAATATGGCCCGCGGGACACATAAGGCCCAGTGACCACGAGATTTTTCGAGCTCAGATTCAAGTCCGAGAACGCGGCGGCTGTTACCCGTTATAGCCCTCGAATTGTCGAGACATCAGAAGCAAAGATCACAAGCCCGCCGTGAAGAAGGGTGCAATCAAAGATTATACAACTCTGCTCTATCATCTTTGGGTGCAATCGTGGGCCGTGGCGTTCGGCGGCGGTTGCAATCAAAGATACTAAAGGAGCTCTGCTCTATAATCTTTGGTCGGAATGGGACGGCTGAACGTTATAACATGCTATTGTTCCACCCTCCCTCTCCCCCTTCTCCCTCTCCCCCCTTCTCCCTCTCCCCTCTCGATCCCTCTCCCTTCTCTCGATCCCTCTCTCCCCTCGATCCCTCTCTCCCTCGATCCCTCTCTCCCTCGATCTCTCTCTCCCTCTCTTGAATCTCTCTCTCCCTCTCTTCTCTCGATCTCTCTCTCTCCCTCCCTTACGCTTAAAGAAATGGCGGCCGTGACGTTCCGTCACGTACTACACGTCAGTCCATTGGATTTCGGAGGAGTGGTCTATCTTGCTCTGCTATAAGATCTTTGACGCTAACGGCAGGTACTCGGGAAGATTTGCTAACGGCAGGTAAGCACAGGAAGACTTGTGAAGATTTTTCAACATGTTGAAAAATGTCCACGAGAGCCCCGAGTACCGACGAGTGGCCATTACCGTAAATCTCAGAGTTTGAATCAGGGCAAACTCGGGAGAGCTCTTGGAATCAACTCATACCGTGGGACAGGGCTTTTATTGAGGATATGAGGAGAATTAAAAATGGGATGAATGTAGGATTGGTATAAATAGGAAGTTAGGCGTTTGGAACTGTGGTGAACTGAAGGCCATGCTCTATTTTTAAATACTTTATCTTCTCTCAATTCCCCCTGATCCATTTAGCCACAAGGGCCACATCTAACTCTCTCTTAAATATAGCCAATGAACTGGCCTCAACTACCTTCTATGGCAGAAAATTCCACAGATTCACCACTCTCTGTGTGAAAAATGTTTTTCTCATCTCGGTCCTTAAAAGATTTCCCCCATTATCCTTAAACTGTGACCCCCTGTTCTGGACTTCCCCAACATCGGGAACAATCTTCCTGCATCTAGCCTGTCCAACCCCTTAAGAATTTTGTAAGTTTCTATAAGATCCCCCCTCAATCTTCTAAATTCTAGCGAGTACAAGCCGAGTCTATCCAATCTTTCTTCATATCATATTAACTCCCAGACTTGGTTAAGAGAGATGAAAAAGGCGGCACGAAGGCGCAGCAATCTATTGCTGCTTTACAGCGCTAGTGGTCCGGGTTAGATCCTGACTACGGGTGCTGTCTGTACGGAGTATATGGAGTTCTCCCTGTTACCTACGTGGGTTTTCTCTGGATTCTCCGGTTTCCTCCGACAGTCCAAAGACATATAGGTTTGTAGGTTAATCGGCTTGTTAACATGTTAAATTGTCCCTAGATGTGTAGGATAGTATTAGTGTGCGGGGATCGATGGTCGGCGCGGACTCGGTGGACCAAAGGGCCTGTTTCCGCGCTCGAAACCAATCTAAAGTCAATCTTAAATCATTCAAGAGGCAGTGGAATGCTGTGTCAAAAAGAGCTTACGTTTCCATGCAAGATATCTTTTCATCGACACTTCAATTCTGGGAGATAAAGTACTGGCATCAAAATGACTGGACATTTTGCTTTAAAAGTTTCTGCCAAGCTGGTGCACACGATGCATTTCACATTTTCACTCAAAAGCATATGATGCATCAAAGCCTCAGCACTTATGAGTGGTTTTCAAAGAGGAAAGGAAACCAATAACTTCCAAATTCTCACAACTCGATGCTTTCCACTTATTCTAATGAGGAACTGATAATTCTCAATGAAACTAACCATTAACCACAATGAACACAGGAACACTTATGCTGCAATCTACCCGCATATCTACTCAGATTAAAAAAATGAAAACTTGCCAACAACTCAGGAATGTCAATATCAAACAGATCAATCACAAAATTCAACGCTTTTCAGTTGATATTTCCAAACCAGATGATGCTTGTTTAGGGAAATTCAGGACTGCTTGATTAAGTGGAGAGAATCAAAAGACAGCAGATGCTGGAATCTGGAGGAAATCTGGTAATCCAGAGGAAGGGTCTCGACCAGAAATATTGACGGTTCATTTCCTTCCACAGATTCTGCCTGACCTGTTGAATTACTCCAGCAGTTTGTTGTTTGCTACTGAATTACCGTATGTGCAGACTTAGAATATTCTTCACCGTCATCTGGTCAGCACCTCAAGGATGGCAGCGTTTCAAGAAGAAAGCTCACCACCCACCACCTCTTAAAGGGCACTTAGAGATTGGCAATTAAATGATGGCACAGTGTGCAAAACCCACAACCCTTGAACGAATAAAGAAAATACTGTAATGCGTTTCTCCCTTGTATATATTGTAAACCCTTTATACGTCTGTAAATCATCCAGGTTATAATTTTTGAAGCTGACTCTACAAGTTCAATTTCCACAAAGAACCCCATTTAATTCTGCTATGCAATATTATATACAGTTTAAACCTCCAAGGAAAATTAAAAAGAATCTATGAGAAGATTTAGATAATGGTGAACTTTGTTCAGTTAATTTTCATGTGATAGAAACAAGGAACTGCAGATCTTAGTTTACAAAAGACACAAAGTGCTGGAGTAACTCAGCGGGTCAGGCAGCACCTCTGGAGAACATGGATAGGTAACGTTTTGGGTTGGGACCATTTTCCGACTAATGATTTTCATGTGATAATAGGTGCTGACACCGTTTAAGATTCATTGACACCTCTTGCAGTCGACAGTAATTGCACTAATTAAAGATTTGACTTGATTGTGACCAGATGTGATGGGTGCTGGCTAAGTGTTGGAGCACTGCTTCTATCAAATCAACAAATGTTAGTCAGAAATAAAACATTCAGACACAAACTTGTATGTGAGCTTTTCACTCCAGGGTCAAAAAATGGTGAATTTTACATTTAATTCCCCAGTACATTAAACACCTGCTCTTTCTTTTCTTCTCCAACACACAAGAGCATGCTAGAGAAAATGTTTTGGTCTGACAGATTATCTTCAAGTCTGCAATAACACCAGAAGTTTAGTTTCTACGATTCGTGCTAATTTTTAATCAGATAACCTGAAATTGAAAGGGGGGGGAAGGGGAGAGAAATGTCACAGGCCACTCAAACCACTTGTCACATTAGAAGCAACACAATTTCTAGTAAAATAGCCCTTTGCAACATCAAATGTTAACCCAGTGGAGACATTAGCCATCAGGTCCACATAAATGCTGTTAATTTTTCAACTTCTTTTCTGAAGTTCCATTAATTAGAAACAATTAAATATATTACTTTGCTGGCTTATATGATTCCAAATAAATCTCATTAGTGTCTGGCGTGCATTGAATCCTAAAAAGAGTTGGTGAAAAGTGTGATCATTTCAGCCTCTCGTGGTTAAACGACAAATGTTAAAAAAAAACACTAATATCAAAACGAGGGTTGATGTAGGAGGAAGAGATCCAACCTTGTCATCTCCAGTAAGCTTCTGCATGACAAATTAAAAGACCGTTACAACCCCAACAATCCTATGGGGTCAACTATTGCATATATTTGAAACAATTTTAATTCTGCTTAGCAACATTAAACTGGCTGCCTGTAGAAGTCTCCGTGTTAATCATGCAAACACGTCACCAAATTAAAAAAAACACTTTAAGAGAGAATAGTGAGAAGACAAGCGGGCCATTTATGGTCAGAAATAAATAGAATATTGGCAAATTTTAGAAGAGGTGTAATATGCAAAATCATGGCAGAATAGCTTATATTAATATCCCTGTCTCACGGTGCGAGTTGACCCACAAGGTTGACCCCGAGTTTAAAACAAATTTAACTCGTGGTAATCACGTACAATTAACGTAGCGGGAACGTCGGAACTCGTGGACGCAACTTAGAGACTCGTGGCGTAACGGCAGGTACCCGTGAAACTTGATAACTCTTGAAAAAATTCAAACATGTTTAAAGTTTTCCACGAGTAAAATGTACTGTTGAAGTTAAAAATTAAAACATTTAAACTCGTTGTAAAAACTTGGTGGCCCGTGAGTTAAACTTAGAGACTCTTGAGTCTACCGTGTTAACTCGTGGGCACTCTGAACTCGGCAGCTGGACAGAGAAAAAAAAGTTTATTGTGCCAGATACCCTGATGCCGAGGACACATTAAAATCTTCACATCTTTTCTCTATTTACTCACTAATATTCGTGAAGTAATTGGGTAGTTATGAAACAGCACACCACTGTCACCTTAAAAATACCAGCACAACATTTGATCAATTAAGGAATGAGTATATGAAAACCAAGCCCTTTCTTGGAATTGAACTCAACTGAGCAGCATTGATTCCTTATTTGAGATATGAACTACTTACATCAGGGATCTCAAGGCCAGGAAAAATACAACGAATGCAAACTCCTTCAAATTTTACTCAAAGGATAAATAGATCAACATCCTCAGCATGACATGCCTTGTTATTCTTAGTTGGACAGGACACAGCGTTCACATGGCTGGGACCAGATTCCCAAAGCAAATGTTCTTTTCTAAGTGTTCTGGGAGAGGAATGCAGGACAGACAGAAAAAAAGAGGATATATTCAAAGATTTCTTGGAGAAATGCAACATCCCGGTGACTACTGTGAACCTTTGGCCACGGACAAAGAAGAAAAAGACATTTTCATAGGTCTGAAGCCTCTGAAGATTGCTTGAGGACAGTTAACTGATAGATGACTATTTGTACTGTAAACCATGAGTGACAAAGAGTTAAGGCTTCTTCCAAGCCTATGATTCAGGGAATGAATTGATCATGAGCTTGGGTGACATAAGCTGCAACAATTTTTAGTTGTCCTTTAATGAGTAGCTGTGCTGATGATTATGAATGATGCTGCTAAAACAGCAGTGTTCTGATGATATATTCGACGCTCCATCCATACAGTGAATCACATTTTTTCCAATTGGCTTATGTCAGACAGGCATTTTAAAGACGTTTGTTTTAGGGAACAGTCACTTAATGCTCATACATGGTCTAGAGTCTGATACAGATGAGAGATTTAACTGATTTTACCTCATGCCGTACAGTAATTTAGATAATTGCAGGGATTTATAAATTGCTAAGGCCATATAGAGGTTGGTAAATTTTAGCCTTCAGCTCAATGACTGACCATTTCTTTTTATAAAAATAATTTGTGATGTCTTACTATATATAAATAACACACGACTTTAAAAAACATACATAAAATGGTACAAGTGGAAGACATGCATATATTGTAACATTCAATACAAAGTGTACACCAGACTTTCACACAACAAGCTCAAATATCATATCTGCAAAATAAATATACAGCCAACAAACCAATTAAGGAATCAAAGCCAATTAGCTTTAGCAAACTATTGTAAAAGAGAAGTATAAATGATCAAATGACTCAATCATTTCAGTTCCACAATTTCAAGAATTAACTTTTCGCAGTCAATTTGATAAATTGTATTTTTGACCTGGTTTTAAAAGTAAGTGCTAACAATATAAGGAAGCCTGGCCTAAATGTACCAACAATTAGCACCTTGCTTGTGTGAAATAACTAAGTACATTTGCACTTAGCTCCATCACAATGTCAGGTCCGGTTACTTCCCCAGACAATGAGATCAGTGCTTAGCCCCATCTGAACAAACTACTGAATCTTTAAAAAACATTCATAGCAAAATAAAATAACAAGATGAACCATATAATGAAAGTTGGAGACTGAAAGGGAACACAAACTAAAATGGATGTACCATTTTGATTTTCTTTTCATGCTGCCTCGCCCTGACGGTTTTCATTCTTTTCTATCTCTATGCATTTGCTCATTTTCATTCCCTGTCCTCCGTCACCTGATTCAATATATTTTAGGTACACAAAAATGCCGGAGAAACTCAGCGGGTGCAGCAGCATCTATGGAGCGAAGGAGATAGGCAACGTTTCGGGCCGAAACGTTGCCTATCTCCTTCGCTCCATAGATGCTGCTGCACCCGCTAAGTTTCTCCAGCATTTTTGTGTACCTTCGATTTTCCAGCATCTGCAGTTCCTTCTTAAACTCAATATATTTTAGCATGTGCACTGCAACACCTCTCCGAATCAAAACATATTTAGTTGTATTTTCTTTGCACACCTAATACAATGCTCAACAACAAACATGCATTCATTCATTCATTCATTACCCTCCATGATCATAGCTTATTTCATCTTCTTCCTCCACCTGTCCATGCAGACACGACATGGAACATCCCTTGCACCTCCCTTTACCTATTAATAGCCTTTCACTAACCTCAACAATAACTCCATTACAAAAGAACACTGTTGGCCACAATACATGTTGGAGTTCAGCAAAGTTGTAAAAGATGCAATATAAATACAAAACTTTGACTATCTCTTTGCCAACTCCTGTTTCTCTTTCTGTAGTACATGCTGTGCAAGTAATTCTGGGCAGCACAGCCCAGATGTAAATAATCAGCCACCAGATAGATTAGTAGCCTGGGAAAAGTCACAATATGGTTCTGCTGACGCACACCCAGCAAATTGAGTCACAAAGTGGGCTGCAACGTGACAAGGCATGAAGAGTTATCAAATAGGACCTCACAGATTTTGTGATGAAATATGATCAGTGTCCCTTTTTTGGCAAGTTTTGACGTATTTCTTCATGCACCATGATTCTTAAAAAAGGATGTGTCTGTCCAACACACAAAAAAAATCTGTCGCCTATCATTTTAACTGGGCAGTTAAAATGACAGGCAGCTTTAATCAATCTGAAACAAATTGGCAAGCCCATTACTGTGGACAGCATCTGCGAATCTATCAGTGGCAGAAGCTTTGGGTGCATCCAGGACAAATGTCCCTGGTTGCAAATGGGCAACCCAGCATGAACCAAACATTGAAAAAGTACATTATCAATTTGTAGTGCTCAGTTAAATCATGAAACTGAAATAGCAGAAACTACCAATTTCTGTAAATTGCCAAAACATTTTAAAATAAGAGGAACTAGGATATTACTGATCAGACACAATGGCAAAAAGCAGAATGTATACTGACATTACAAACAAAATTTTTGCTATTTATGAAGTTGGATTTTAAGCAATTTTCACTTCTCTTCTGGACCCAAACATTTCCTTGAAGCATCCATAAAAGATAAATCAGTTTGTGTTCACACGACATTCTAATGTAAATTAATACAAGGCTAAGACTTGACAGAAAATACAAACAGCTTATTCTTGGTGATTCTTTTTTTTTATACAAGAGACATCAATATTCTATTCATTTTAATTAAGTAAGTTTATTGGCCAAGTATTCACATACAAGGAATTTGCCTTGGTGCTCCGCCCACAATTAAGCAGTGGAAAATCAGCAAAGTGGGAATTTAATGATTAGAATCATGTTCAATAAAACATTAGGACTTTGGTAGTGCCAGACTAGCAGATTTTCCAGACTATCAGATTTTTTTCTTATTAGTACCCAGTCTGACGAAGGGTCTTGACCCGAAACGTCGCCAATTCCTTCTCTCCATAGATGCTGCCTCATCCATTGAGTAATGCCTCATCCAGCATTTTTTGTCTATCATTACTTTTATTTCATTCTTTTTACATGTTACACAATAGTATAATAACAAGTCATGTCAACCCATACGTTTAAAGGAGGTAAGAAATACAGAAGCACTCTAGACTCGGGACCCTGGCTGCAAATCCACCCACGTTCTTGGCTCCTAGTCTTCCAGGCACCATCCCTGGCTCCACCCTCACATCTGGCCCATTGTTCAGACCTCAGATCCCCAGCTCTGGCAACGCACCCTGCTTGCACTCTGGATCTTGAATCACATTATGGACAAATTAGTGCACCAGATGCCAGACTCTGACGATATCTGAACTGGATTATTGGGGTTTCACCTAATGTTTAATTTTGGGATTAAGTTTATACAATTTCATTCTTAATACTGCATAAAATTGAAAGAACTAGAGAAAAGTATCAGCTTCTCTTTACAATCTCTAATACTTTATTATGGATATTTAATAAACCAGTAGACACCTGTATTTGTAATTCTGCAATGATCATGGATGAAGGAGGCCATTCATCTATCTGCTCATCAATCCAGAACTACCTTACACTCCCTATTGAACCCACCATTTGTGCGTTCAGTAATCTTACATATTCTTTCTTCATCAATGAGGTCTGCCCGATATGAATCAGATTATGACATGCTCCAAGCGTGACCATGTCTATCTGCTTTCTATGCTATTTGCTCAAATTATTTTGGGTTTTCTTCGAGATCTTCGGTTTCCTCCCACACTCCAAAGACGTACAGGTTTGTAGGTAAATTGACTTGGTATAAATGTAAAAATTGTCCCTAGTGTGTGTAGGACAGTGTTAGTGTTTTCGGAAAGTCATAACTACTCTTAACTCACACATGCACTGACTTCACAGCCCAACACCCGGACTTCCATCTACTCTATCCACGTACTGAAATTTGGAACTGTAATGTGTATTGTAATTGTAATTTTTAATATTTTTAAAATAATTTTTAATATTTTAATATAACTTTAAAAATCTGCCTAAGAATACTACCTATTCATCCTTCACCATTTTGCCTTTATAGATATGTATATAGCTCCGCAGAATTGTGCACCTATCCCCCCCCCCCTTGTTTTGTTTGCTGTTTCTTGTTTTTTGTACTATATGTATGCACTGAGTACGAGATGCTTTTAATCTCATTGTACATGTATAGTGACAATAAATGGCATATCTATCTATATCTCTAGTGTGCGGGGATCACTGGTCTGTGCGGACTCGGTGGGCAGAAGGGCCTGTTTCTGCACTGTATGTCTAAACTAAACTAAACCACATGAAGATATATTAGTAACTGACAACCAAAACCTTAAGACTCAGGTTAGTTTATTGTCATTTTCACCAGGATGCAATGATGTTCTTTGTGCACCTGAAGCTTACAGACTAAATAGTATAGTATAGTAATGATAAAATACAACAAATGCAATGAGTGTGAAACAGCAGAATGATGCATGATTGTCGTACAAAAACACATTGAAGATCCAATAATGCAATAACTGAATGTGGTAGAGTTATGAGTATGTGGAAGCATAACTGGGAAGGAAGTGTGAAAAGGGTGATTGGTTCAGGAGCCTAATAGCAGTGGGATAAGCTGTTTTTGTCTAGATGTCAGAGCTCTCGATCGCTAGTATCTTCTTCCAGATGATAAAAGAGATAAAAGGGAGTGGCCAGGATGGCAAGCATCCTTGACCACACTTTCAGCCTTCCTGATGCAACACACCATGAAGATGAATTGGATGGAATGAAGTGTCGAGCCTGTGATCGACTGGGTTCACCATGCTCAACTTGTTTAGGCAGAGACTCAAATCAAATCTTGATCAAAGCAGTAGGTTTCAAGAAGCATTTTCAATGAAAGAATGGGAGATGAGAGGGGGTTGGGAGGGGGGGGGGGGGAATAAGAGGCAAATTTCTGGAACAAGGTCATCGACAGTGGAGCATATACATTTGGGGTTGATCTGGAGAAGGGCATGTATCATGATTGTAAGGTTGAAGATTATAGAGATAGGGAAGGGATGTAGCAATGAAGTGATACCAATACCCCATTAATGCGTTTTTAAAAGCAAAGCCGAGATAGGGTTAAGGGAAACGGATACTGTGTATGAGATACAGTGATAAAGGAAAGAGTCTCACTCCTCTCATTGTTCCTCCCTGGACCTAAGGAAGCACGCATTGCTGAAAAGGCACAATGCATCCTGCGAAAATCGACTGTTATTTCCTTTACAATAGGAATAGGGAATACTTGAAAAAAGACTATGGGATCTGACTTGGAGCTTTACTAAGGCATATGCAGCACAAGTACAGATAGCATTGCACAATTCTTCATGTGTTGAATTATAATTAACATTGATTGACTAATATGAACAATAACATACCGACTTATACACTGCAGTTGGTTTGCTTTTACACGTAAGCATCCTCCCCTATATCACCACCACTATGATAACATTATAATAATATGCAAACTGTTTAAAGCGATAATGTCAATAATTTTAATATAATACTTCAAAAGAAAAGGAGGGGCCAGTTTGGAATATTCAGGTGGAATTGCCCTTGGGAATAAGTGTAAAAGTACATTTACCTTTCTACATATTTTGGATGGGTTATAAAAACTTCCACATAATCAGGATGGGAATAAACACATTATCCCAGGAAGGAATATATAAAAACTCAGAACATTCGCTATCCACAAAATTCGCTATCCAAAACTCCTGATGGTTCAGCATTCGGCTCACTGCTGCTTTGGTCCTGCCCCCCTGACTTTGTGACCAAGATTCAGTAGAAGCTGGTGAATTATTCTGGGGTAAGAAGTCTCTGCTGCAGTTCAGAGTCTCCTGTTTGAGTCAGTCGCTAGTGTATGTCTAAATCTGGTGGTGACATTCTGCCTTTAAACCCTGTACAGATACTTGTATGTTGAGCAGCCTGTAGAGATACCTGTATGTTGAGCAGCCTGTAGAGATACCTGTATGTTGAGCAGCCTGTAGAGATACCTGTATGTTGAGCAGCCTGTAGAGATACCTGTATGTTGAGCTGCCTCCCTGACTGTGTGTGCTGGCAATGTATTTTATCTGTCACGTCACTGCCTTGACGATGACATGCAATACCCAATGCCAAGCATCAGGCATGATGTGTCTGAGAGATGCCCGTCTTTTACTGAGACGGGCATCTCCTCCAGTTTACCTCCTGCGATTACGGGCTACTGGAGAGACGGGCATCCTACCTCCAGTCAAAGGGCTCCCATGCCGGTGGAGGGAATCACTCTGGCCGTGAGGACAGAGGGACGGAGGGACGGAGGGACAGTGGAGTAGTGAAAGGCATGGATAGGGATGTGGAATTCATTGCTGTGGTGGCCACATCAGTAGATATTTTTAAGGCAGAGAGAGACAAATTCTTGATTAGAACGCGTGACAAGGGTTATGGGGAGAAGACAGGAAAATGGGATTAGGAGGCAGAGATCAGTCGTGATTGATTGGCGGAGTAGACTCAATGGGCCAAATGGCCTAATTCTACTCCTATAAACTTGTGTGAACTTGTGTATGCCACAACGTCTGATCCCTGATCAGCCATATTTGTTTACTACAGAAGACTTGGAGCTCTGGACGATGAGGGATGATCTTATAGAGGTGTATACAGTTATGAAGGGGATAGATAGGTTGATCATTATAGGCTTTTACCCAGAATAGAGGAATCGGAAACGGGAGGCCATAGGGTTAAGAAGAGAAGGGAAAGATTGGACCGAAGATAGATGACAAAATGCTGGAGTAACTGAGCGGAACAGGCAGCATCTCTGGAGAGAAGGAATGGGTGATGTTGCGGTCGAGACCCTTCTTCAGACAACTACTATCTACCTCTTTGGTGACCTTCGGACTATCCTTGATCAGACTTTGCTGGCTTTACCTTTCACTGATACCTTTCACTGAACATTATTCCCTTATCATGAATCTACACACAGTAAATGGCTCGATTGTAATCATGTAATGTCTTTCTGCTGACTGGACAGCATGCAACAAAAAGTTTTTTGCTTGGGAAGCTTACAGCCCAGTGGTTATGAATATTGATTTCCCTAACTTCAAGTAACCACTCTCTATCCCTCTCCCACCCAAGTCGCACTTGCTTCTCATTTTCACCCAACAAACAGCTAACAATGGCCTGTTTCCTTTATCATCGTTACTTTTTTTTGCATATCTTTCATTCATTGTTCTTTATCTCTCTACATCAGGGATTCCCAACCTTTTTCATCCCGTTTACCCCAGCAACTTTAATAACACATAACAATGTTATTTCACTTGTTTATGAACAACTAATGATGAACAGAACCAAACACAGTCAGTCAATGTGAAATAAATATGTACAAATCCAGAATCAACAAATTTACTACCTGGGTAGGCGAAATTTACCTCAGGTTGGGAATCCTACTACTTCAAGTTCAAGTGAGTTTATTGTCATGTGTCCCTGATAGGACAATGAAATTCTTGCTTTGCTCAGCACACAGAACATAGTAGGCATTTACTACAAAACAGATCAGTGTGTCCAGATACCACAATATAAATATATACACACATCATTGTCTATATTTCTCGTTTCCCTTATCCCTAACAAGTCTGCAGAAGGGTCTCGACCCGAAAGGTCACCCATTCCTTCTCTGCAGAGATGCTGCCTGTCCCGCTGAGTTACTCCAGCTTTTAGTGTGTCTATCTTCGGTTTAAACCAGCATCTGCAGTTCCTACACAAAAAACTTTCCACTGTACCACTGAGACTACAATACAATATTTATTCCATGTCATTTGAACCTCAGTGAGGCTCAACCGAAACTCCGTTTCTACAGCCATACAGACAAAACAATTCGTACAAGACACACAAACAATTAAATCCACACACACACAGACAGAATCTCCTCATCACTGTGACTAAACTAAACTGCACTGTGTCTCCAGTCCGGCAAACATTTCGTACCTGGGCGGCAGGGAGGGAGGGAGGGAGCTGAGGTGAGGGGTGAGCGGCGGGGACACGGCTGTAAACAAAGCCGCTTCCAGGAGCAACGAGCGGGAAACGGTGCGGGACGGGAGCCCGGCTCGCACCTGCGGCGGCCCCGGTCTGGCCTGGTCCCCTCCCCGGTCTGGCCCGGTCTGGCCCCTGGTCCCCTCCTTCCCCGGCCTGGTCCCTTACCCGGCCTGGTCCATGTCTGCCCCGGTCCCTTCCCCGGTCTGGCCCCCTCCTTCCCCGGCCCGGTCTGGCCCCGGCCTGGCCCGGTCCCCTCCCCGGTCTGGCCCCCGGCCTGGCCCCGGTCCCCTCCTTCCCCGGCCTGGTCCATGTCTGGCCCGGTCCCCTCCCCGGTCTGGCCCCGGTCCCCTCCTTCCCCGGCCTGGTCCCCGGCCTGGTCCCGGTCCCCTCCTTCCCCGGCCCGGCCCAGCCTCATTGTTGTCGGCTCCTGAGGTAAATTTGGGGATCCCTCCCTCAGTCAGAGTGAATTGAAACTCCCGCAGTTTCGCTCTATCCCCCCCCCCTCCCCCCCTCCCCGGACTGTCCACCCCAAAGCTCCTCAAGTCGGTGAAAAGTTACCGCCGAGGAATTAGAAGCTTCCCCCCCGCTCCCTCCCCCCTCAAGGAGGTTGATTCGAGCGAACTCACCGGTTAATCTTCTGAGCGAACGCGCGGCGCTCGGTTGAAGTGGCCATGGTGCTGCCGACGGGCACCCGAGCGGCGGCTCACTCACTCGCTCACTCGGCCCTGTCCCTCGCTCGGCAATCTCCGGAAACACTCGGCCCGGCGGGGATGGATGGGGCGGGGACTCGGCAATCTCCGGGAGCTGGGATGGGGCGGGGACTCGGGAATCTCCGGGAGCTGGGATGGGGCAGGGACTCGGCAATCTCCGGGAGCTGGGATGGGGCGGGAACTCGGGAAACTCCGGGAGCTGTGATGGGGCGGGAACTCGGGAAACTCCGGGAGCTGGGATGGGGCGGGGACTCGGGAATCTCCGGGAGCTGGGATGGGGCGGGGACTCGGGAATCTCCGGGAGCTGGGATGGGGCGGGAACTCGGGAAACTCCGGGAGCTGGGATGGGGCGGGGACTCGGGAAACTCCGGGAGCCTGGACTGAGCTGTGGAACTCGGCAATCTCCGGGAGATTGGAGCTGGAGCTCGGCAATTTCCGCCCACTATAACCATATAACAATTACAGCACGGAAACAGGCCATCTCGACCCTTCTAGTCCGTGCCGAACACGTATTCTCCCCTAGTCCCATATACCTGCGCTCAGACCATAACCCTCCATTCCTTTCCCATCCATATAACTATCCAATTTATTATTAAATGATAAAATCGAACCTGCCTCCACCACCTTCCCTGGAAGCTCATTCCACACAGCCACCACTCTCTGAGTAAAGAAGTTCCCCCTCATGTTACCCCTAAACTTCTGTCCCTTAATTCTCAAGTCATGTCCCCTTGTTTGAAACTTCCCTACTCTCAGTGGGAAAAGCTTATCCACGTCAACTCTGTCTATCCCTCTCATCATTTTAAAGACCTCTATCAAGTCCCCCCTTAACCTTCTGCGCTCCAAAGAATAAAGCCCTAACTTGTTCAACCTTTCTCTGTAACTTAGTTGCTGAAACCCAGGCAACATTCTAGTAAATCTCCTCTGTACTCTCTCTATTTTGTTGACATCCTTCCTATAATTAGGCGACCAAAATTGTACCCCATACTCCAGAATTGGCCTCACCAATGCCTTGTACAATTTTAACATTACATCCCAACTTCTATACTCAATGCTCTGATTTATAAAGGCCAGCACACCAACTAGACACCCAAATGAAAGATGATAGACACAAAAATTCTGGAATAACTCCGACTAACGTAAGAAAAGGTATGCTGGACTCTTGAGCAAACGACAAACAGCAGGCAGAATCAGTGAGTGGAAATGGACATTCTGAAGAAGTGTCACGACCCGAAACATCACCCATTCCTTCCCTCCAGATGCTGCCTACCCCTCTGAGTTACTACTCCAGCATGTTGTGTCTATCTATCTTCGGTCTGAAGAAGGATGCTGATAAAAAAATGTTTTCTGTCCTTATCCCTGCACAGATCAAGAATGTTTAATTGTCCTATGCACCAGCAACGGAACAATGAAATTCCTACTTGCAGCAGCTTAACAGCCCAATTAATACCAATAATTATACAATAATCAATAACAATAAATTATTCTGTAATACTGGGTAACAAGACCTTAACAGTGCATAACTGAAGTACATAGTGTAACCAAAATGCAGTCCAACCAAAACGCAGTCCATAGTAGATCGTTGGTAAGGTGAGGTTTAGGTTAGTGTCGGCAGAGTGGTTCAAGAGCCTGATAGTTGCTGGGGGAAATCTGTTTTTGAACCTGGAGATGATGGTATTCCGGCTCCAATGCCTTCCTCCTAATGATAGAGGTTGGATGAGAATGTGGCCAGGGTGGTGAGGGTCTTTGATGATATTGGCTGCCTTTTTTCAGGCAGCGCCCCCTTTGATTGTGTTGTGGTCAATACCTGTGATGCTCACTAACCCACTGAGTTCCTCCAGTAGTTTGCCTTTTTCTCTGGCTGTCCAAACTTTTTTTTACAGATTATTTTAATCAGTAGAAAAGTACAGCTTCCACGTAAATGAGGAAATATAATTTACATTTGAATGCACATTATCTGTGGAATATTTGACTTTTCTTTCAGATGAACTACATTCTGTTCTTGGAGAAAAATGTGCAGAGTTGTTGCAAAACTGCATGGACTTTGTCCAATTGTCTGGATAAAGGAAGATTCCATGCCTTTCCTTTATCTCAATGATACTGTTAGGCCAATTGCAGGTAAGGAGTAGACAGGATGATCATTTATAGAGGTTTAGAATGTAAAAGCAGGGAAGTACAGCAGTACTACAACGATAGATTAGTACGGGTGTCAGGGGTTATGGGGAGAAGGCAGGAGAATGGGGCTAGGACGGAGAGATAGATCAGCCATGATTGAATGGCGGAGTAGACTTGATGTGCTGAATGGCCTAAACCTGCTCCTATCACTTATTTATGACCATATGAACCCTTATGAACGCATGTCTAAAACAGGATCCTGATTTGAAATATCATCTGTCAATACCCTCTGCAAATGCTACCTGACCCACTGAGTTTCTCCAGCACAGTGTGTTCAGAAACCTTCTAATCATCAGTTTGGACTCTAGTGGAACAATAACAGTGATAGAGGCATACGGCACGGAAATAGGCCATTGAGCCCAATTTGCACATGTCAACCAAGATGCCCCATCCACACTAGCCCCAACTGCTCGCATTTGGCCCATATCCCTATAAACCCTTCCTATTCATGTACCTGTCCAAATGCCTTTTAAACGTGTTATAGTATCTGCCTCAAATACCTCCTCAGGCAGCAAGTTCCATATACCCACCATCTTCTGTGTGAAAATGTTACCCTCAGGTTCCTATTAAATCTTTCTACTCTCACCTTAAACCTATGCCCACAGGTTCTTGATTCCCCTAGTCTGGGTTTAAAAAAGCATTTCACGTCTGGCACAAGATTCAAGGATAGATTAGAAAGCTGAGACTGTTTTATTTACAAATGAGAAGGCTTGTGGATAAATTTGATGGAAATATATCAAATAATGTGTGGTCTGGACAGAATTGTTATTGGGGGGTCTGTTGTCTTTTAGTGTGGGGCAAGGATGAGAGGTGACAGATCTGAAGTAAGTCAAGTCAAGTCAATTTTATTTCTATAGCACATTTAAAAACAACTCTCATTGACCAAAGCGCTATACATCGGTGCAGGTACTAACGTGCTACCTACGTTACGTGCTACATACTCCTCAAGTAAGGAGGAAGAGAATTAATAAGGACGTGAGGAAGACCAATCTTCCAGAGTGTGTGGTTGGAATCTGGTGCGCAGCACCTGAGGATGTGGTGGAAGCAGATTCTGTTGCAGGCTTCTCAACATAATTGGAAGAAGGATCCCAACTCAAAACGTCACCAATGCATGATCTCCAGAGATGCTGCTTGACTCGCTGAGTCACTCCAGCACATTGTGTACTTTTGTGTAAACCAGTATCTGCAGTTCCTTGTTCCCACTATATTAATATATAATTTAGGAAAATCAGGTTTTGACAATAGGTGGATTGTAAAGTGAAAGTACAATATAAACTGAATATGTTCAAGAGGCGTCAGTCTAAAACTATCCTCCAGCTCACAAAATTATTTACATGACTTTTTGTCAAATTGTGGAAATAATATATATGGCAGTGTTTTGTTATGTGCCTTTTTTTAAAGAAAGCATGTTCTTCAGTGAACTCAGCCCTTATTTACTATTAGAATCAACCATGGCTCAGCGAATAGCACCTTCATGTCATAGAGTTTTTTGCATAGAGTTCTTTGTTCAATTCATGCCCCGGGGATTTGAGTGCAGATGTAATTGACATGGAGAGAGGGTTTCAATCTTCAAGTTCATTGGCTTTAGTATAGGAGCAAGCAGTTGTACAGGGCCCTGGTGAGACCATACCTGGGGTATTGCGTGCGGTTTTGGTCTCCTAATTTGAGGAAGGACATTCTTGCTATTGAGGGAGTGCAGAGTAGGTTTGCGAGGTTAATTCCCGGGATTTCATATGATGAAAGAATGGAACGACTGGGATTGTATTCATTGGAATTTAGAAGGATGAGAGGGCATCGTATAGAAACATATAAAATTATTAAGGGATTGGACACGCTAGATGGACAAAACATGTTCCTGATGTTGGGGGAGTCCAGAACCAGGGGCCACAGTTTAAGAATAAGGGGTAGGCCATTTAGAACTGAGATGAGGAAAAACGTTTTCACCCAGAGAGTTGTAAATTTGTGGAATTCTCTGCCTCAGAAGGCAGTGGAGGCCGATTCACTGGATGCTTACAAAAGAGAGTTAGATAGAGCTCTTTGGGATAGCGGAACGGGGTACTGATTGTGGATGATCAGCCATGATAACATTGAATGGTGGTGCTGGCTAGAAAGGCTGAATGGCCTCCTCCTGCACCTATTATCTATGTATCTAATATTAACAATTAACAATAATCTGTCGTGGACTAACCACATTGATCGACAGACAAGAAGGCACATCAATGCCTCCAAACATAAATTCTTATTTCTAATTTTATACACTCATCAAATGAAGAAAAGGTTTGTATATGAAAATATAAATTATTTGGATCTTAGACCTGGGGAACGTTAAACATTAAACGTTAAAAGCAGAGAACTGGGAGCAGGAGAGCCTGCAGGTGCTGCAATCTTAAGTAAAAGACAAAGTGCTGGAGGAACTCAATGAGTCAGGCAGAATGTGTGAAGGTGATATTTTGAATCGGGACCCTTGATACTGGTGGAGTGGAGGGAAGAAAGCTAGTAGAAAGCATTGAAGGGTGGGGCATGTGACGGCATCTGATAGGTGAGGAGAGGTTGATTGAGGGGTGACTCAGGTGGGAGACAAAAGGTGGAGGTGATGAATGGGTGCAGATGGTGGAACCTAGCGAGGAGGGAATTGTGTGATTAAGGTCAAGGTCGTGACTGGTTGGAGGTTCAGTCAAATTCATTATCAGTCACTGACATACTGCATTGCTCCCGGTAACAGGATCAATAGGATCAATAGCACTGGCTGACGACAACGCTTCAGCTGCAAGTAGCAGGTGGCGCAAAGCGATTATGTCAACGGGCTGGGAAAGTCCAGGAGTCATGTGCAAGGCATGAAAGAGACTTGCCGGGGAAAGACTTAACGTGGTCATCTGCTGCCCTCTTGTGGTCGAGGCAGCTCGTTGAGCAGAAGACAGCGAAACTGTCTCCAGGTTCATGACAGAAGGAAGCACACTTCATAAGCACACAAAAATGCTGGAGAAACACAGCGGGTGCAGTAGCATCTACGGAGCGAAGGAAATAGGCAACGTTTCAGGCCGAAACCCTTCTTCAGACCATTCTGTTGCCTATTTCCTTCGCTCGATAGATGCTGCTGCACCCGCTGAGTTTCTCCAGCATTTTTGTCTACCTTCGATTTTCCCAGCATCTGCAGTTCCTTCTTAAACATTTAAGCACCTGCCTAATTTTACTGCAGACACGAGGCGCTGGAATCCTGAGCCGAAAACTAAGTGGTGGAGGAACTTAGTAGGCCAGGCAGCTTCAGAGGGCAATGGACATGACGTTTTGCGTTGGGACCGGAGATGAGGGAAACATAGAAACATAGAAAACAGGTGCAGGAGTAGGCCATTCGACCCTTCGAGTCTGCACCGCCATTCAATATGATCACGGCTGATCATCCAACGCAGTATCCTGTACCTGCCTTCTCTCTATACCCCCTGATCACTTTAGCCACAAGGGCCACATATAACTCCCTCTTAAATATAGCCAATGAACTGGCCTCAACTACCTTCTGCGGGAGAGAATTCCAGAGATTCACCAGTCTCTGTGTGAAAAATGTTTTCCTCATCTCGGTCCTAAAAGATTTCCCCCTTATCCTTAAACTGTGACCCCTTGTTCTGGACTACCCCAACATTGGGAACAATCTTCCTGCATCTAGCCTGTCCAACCCCTTAAGCTGTTATCTGTTATTTGCACTTTATCAGTTTATTTATTCATGTGTGTGTATATTTATATTATGGTATATGGACACACTGATCTGTTTTGTAGTAAATGCCTACTATGTTCTGTGTGCTGAAGCAAAGCAAGAATTTCATTGTCCTATCAGGGACACATGACAATAAACTCTCTTTAATTTGAAAGCTGGGAAAGAGCTGGGGCGGGACAAAGCCTGGCAAGTGGTAGGTGGATACAAATTAGAGTGTTTTTGCCAATCAAAACCTATCTTAGTGTTTTATGATCCATATTCTGTCCCAAATTGTGCGCCGCGCCTGCCCCTGCTTACAAGCTTCAGAGCACTACACATTCCCTGTGGAACTATGTGGCATCTGTTTGACACGATTCATCCACCACAGACTTTTCTCACTGATCAACTTTGCCATGAATGAATGCCAGGGCAATCTATTGAAGGTGCGCCAGTTACGATTGAATACTTAACTAGCGATTCAAATGAATGGCGCCTGACTGAATTGGACAACGGACGCGAACGCCTGGGGAGCTGGGAAGGGGTGAGGTGGGAGTAAAACACACACTTGTCAACCTGTTTTGCTATTCGTGCCCAAACAATTCTAACAGCTTTGATGATTGCCGTCTGAATTATTTATTTTTATTACGGTTTGTAATATTTCTCGGCTGTTGGTGAGAAAACCAGTTATTGTAAACAAATAAATGAACGTCAATTTCTATTTATTATTGAAATTTATTGTTGAAAACAATTATTGAACACACTTCTTGGAAAATACCTCAATACAAAATTGGACTAAAGATGGGCTGCAAAGGTGGACTAAATGTTGCAAACGTTCATAACAAGCAACTTCTTCAAGATCTATTTAGACAAGATCACACGGCCCAACCCAATACAATTCATCCAGATTACTCCAATCTTGTTTGCACAGTTTGAATGTAGCCAACTACCCCTCGAAACAGAGCGCGAACAATAGCACACAGGGACGGTAGGCAAGAGGCAACTGGGTCAAAAACATGGGTTCTGGCCATTACCAGTGGCAATGACCAGGAAGTTGTGACAGGTGCTGGCGGTGGGATCTGGTAAGGAAGGAACTGTGTGATTAAGGTCAAGGTTATGGCTGAGTGGAGGTTCAGACAACGTCACTGACATATTGCTCCCGGTAACAGGACCAATAACACTGGCTGGCGACCACAGTTCAGCTGCATGTAGCAGGTGGAGCAAAGAGATTATGTCAACGGACACCAACCACTGGGACAGTTCAGGAGTCATGTACAAGGCATGAAAGAGACTTGCAGGGGAAAGACAGAACGTGGTCATCTGCTGCCCTCTTGTGGCCGAGGCAGCACGTTGAGCAGAAGACAGCGAGACAGCCCAGTTTCCCGACAGCAGGACGCGCACTTCTAGAACAATGATCTATTCTGCATTTTACTTGAGCCTCGTCCGCTTTGATCTCTCGTTTTCACACGTTACCCTTCCATATCTCCGTGTGTGCGTCTCCCCCGACTCACAGTCTGCAGCAGGGTCTCGACCCGAAACGTCACCCATTCCTTCCACCCAGAGATGCTGCCTGTCCCGCTGAGTTACTCCAGCATTTTGTGTCGATCTCAAGTCAAGTCAAGAGAGTTTATTGTCATGTGTCCCAGATAGGACAATTAAATTCTTGCTTGCTGCAGAACAACAGAGTATTGTAGGCATAAATACAGATTAGATTAGTGTATCCATATAAAATGGAATATATACATATATATATATACACACACATAAATAAACAAATAAAGTGCAGTTCAGAGTTTGTTTGAAGTTGTGTTTAATAGTCTGATGGCTGTCGGTGTAAACCAGCATCTGCAGTTCCTACCTATTTCTACACATTTCTTACACACCTGCTTTATTTTACTGGGGACACTAGGAACTGCAGATGCTGGATTCATGAGCAGAAAGGCGGGTCCATGCCAGTGGTAATAGAAACATAGAAACATAGAAAATAGGTGCAGGAGTAGGCCATTCGGCCCTTCGAGCCTGCACCGCCATTCAATATGATCATGGCTGACCATCCAACTCAGTATCCTGTACCTGCCTTCTCTCCATACCCCTGGTCCCTTTAGCCACAAGGGCTACATCTAACTCCCTCTTAAATATAGCCAATGAACTGGCCTCAACTACCTTCTGTGGCAGAGAATTCAACAGATTCACCACTCTCTGTGTGAATTTTTTTTTCTCATCCCGGTCCTAAAATACTTCCCTCTTATCCTTAAACTGTGACCCCTTGTTCTGGACTTCCCCAACATGGGGGACAATCTTCCTGCATCTAGCCTGTCCAACCCCTTAAGAATTTTCTAAGTTTCTATAAGGTCACCCCTCAATTTTCTAAATTCTAGCGGTGTACCTCTAGATACACTATTTCCTAAATGCAATGAGAGCATTTGCCTCCACCATTCACCCCGGCTCCCTCCAGAATCCAATATTATTATTGGATACCTCATTATCCTCTCCCTAAACCTTATTGTCCTCTCCTTAAACCTATGTGCCCTAGTTCAGGTATCTCTGCTATGGGATAGTGTGCTGCTATCCACTGTCTACAGCGCTTAGAATTCTGTATGCCCTGAAGAGTCTTGAAGCTGCCAGTCTGCTCCCTATGGGATTTGCAGACATCCTTGAAACACCCTCACCTTAAAGGTGCTCCCTTCTGTGGAATGACAGCTACCTCTGACGTTACCTTCAATATCTTCACAGATCAGCTTTATTGTGCAGTAGAATGGACTCGGTTCAAGCAAAACTGTTATCACTTTTCCACAAAGGCAAACGGGTGGGTGGAGGCCCAGAGATCCTGTGCGGCAGCCGATGCTCATCTTGTTGTCATTAACAATGCTGAGGAACAGGTAGGAATGAAGCGTATAATCACACTAACCGGCAGTCTGGTGTTGGTCGGCCGTTTAATGATGGTGCTGACACCTATGAGCAGAGAGAAGCCTTTCCGTCCTCAAATCCTCGGCCGCTGCTGGATGTGTGATGGCCAATATACAACAACTAATAATCACAGTAGGTACTCACAAAGAGGTGGGAGCAGCGGGTCAGGTAGCATTTCTGGTGAAAAGGAACGTGACCCTACTTCAGATTGAGAGTCTGGAGAGAGGGAAATGAGAGACATAAAATTCAGTCTGAAGAAGGGTCTTGATCCGAAATGTCACCCAGAGATGTTGCCCGTCCCGCTGAGTTACTCCAGGTTTTTGTGTCTATCTTCGAGAGATATGAAAAGGTCCTCCTACAAATAAAACACACTTTCCCTTTAAGTAAAGTTTGAAACGTTGTTGCCTGCGTTGGATGGCTTGGATTATAAAGAGATATTAAATTGGCTGGAGAAAATATTTAATATAGGCTGGAGAAAATAAGGCAGAGAGCCATGGGTAGTCAAAGAGTAGATAGTCAAAATGCCCTTTTCCTCATGGTAGCGGAGTCTACAACTAGAGGGTATATATTTAAGGGGAGATTTTAACGGACAATGTTTGTGTACACAGAATGGTGGGTATATGGAAGAAGGCAGTAGAGGCAGGTACGATGTTAGAGTTAGGGTTAGGGTTAGGGTTAGAGTTAGAGTTAGGGTTAGGGTTAGGGTTAGGGTTAGGGTTAGGATTAGGTTTAGGGTTAGGGTTAGGGTTACGGTGCCACAGCGGTGGGCCAGTGGAAACCAATTTCCAAACTTGTTAACATAAAGCTGATCTCACTTGCAATATCCTTGGCATAGGAACTTATAACGTATAACATATAACATATAACAATTACAGCACGGAAAACAGGCCATCTCGGCTCTTCAAGTCCGTGCCGAACACTTATTTTCCCCTAGTCCCATCTACCTGCACTCAGACCATAACCCTCCATTCCTTTCCCGTCCATATAGCTATCCAATTTATTTTTAAATGATAAAATCGAACCTGCCTCCACCACTTCCACTGGAAGCTCATTCCACACAGCTACCACTCTCTGAGTAAAGATGTTCCCCCTCATGTTACCCCTAAACTTCTTGCAGAGGGCGATGAATCGCTGGAATTCACTAGCCCGGAGTATTGTGTCGCATGGAACACTTTTATTTATCTGGAGGTATTTACAGAGGTTAGGGTTAGGGTTCTAATGAGTACAGATATTATAAACAGCGGCGCCGGAACGGCAGCGCCAAAAAGTACCCGACCCACAAATACAAAGCTTCATGTACACGGAGAGGAATGTTTTAGAAGAAAGTGGACAAAACGTAAACAGATATGGTTATCTTAGACGTGCATCTTAGTCGTCCTGCATGGGTTGGGTTGAAGGGCCTTTATCGGCGCTCTGTGACACAATAGATCTGTGAATCTATGTATTATTATCTCTACAGTGTCCTGTACTTTTGGGAACTCACTGCTAACTGACGCAATCAAAAAACTGCACTCATTCCAATTTCAGCGATGCATTCGATTAGTTAGAAACAAATAGTTATTGGGCCTCTGGAGAAAGTGGCCAATGGAGAGTTTACCACTAATGCTGCTAACGGCCATTGTGATCTGCTGCACTGAAACTCTTTCGCTTACATGACAGGCATTTCTAAGAGAAGCGCTTCCGGACCAAATGCACTGGATTGGCCTCAGTGAAATGGTTCACGCAGGTGACTGGCGCTGGGTGGACGGAACGGATTATTTCTCCTCTGTAACGTGAGTTCCATTACAATCGTATGTTGTGTGGCACATAGAGACAAGGACGTCCAAAATGCACGATGACAAGCGAGACATCTACGGTGTACAGTAAAGAGAATGACATGAATAACATTAAGCAAGGCACCCATCAGTGGTATTTTTAATGTAATTCTCTTCGGTTGCTTGGCTGAGCACAGTTCCAATCTCGCTCAAGAAGATTGACAATCAGACCATGATTTGCACCTCACTAAATATACTACATGACCATTCACGCCGTCGTCGATGCACAGAGCTGCCACGTGTACCATCTACCAAACACACTGTGATTACTTGCCCAGACTTGACCACAATACCCCACTAACCCATAACCACTTGGTCTAGGCTTTTTCTCCAGAGACACTGCCTGACCCACTGAGTTGCTCCAGCACTTTGTGTCTATCTTCGGAATAAACCAGCACCTGCAGTTCCTGCCTACACCGTAAATACGGTAGTGCTTGCAACACTAACATCCATAAAAACGAATAAGGGAATAAAAGTGCGAATCGGGTAAGAAATACATGATCAAAACAATTTTTTTTCCCTTTGTATTTTCTGATTTAGATTTTGGACTAAGGGAGAACCAAATGATCCACAATCCGAACGCTGTGCGGAGACATATGCTAATGGCACGTGGAATGATCGGCGATGTGATGTCCATCGACATTGGATCTGTGAGAAACCAGCTTCCACAACCTCCCCCTCCACACTACAGATGCCCTAAATCCAATGGGTCACATTCCGTTTTGCTCCTTTATATTAACCTGGCAGTGCTGACTCCCGAATGGCGCAATGGTCCCATTGCCCCCTCATTGTGTGGACGCAAATCCAATTTTCTGAAACGCTTCAAAATGGCAGTGTTCACCAGTACAGGCAGCATCTCTGGAGAGAAGGAATGGGTGACGTGTCGGGTCGAGATCCTTCTTTTGTAGACTCGAAACGCCACCCATTTCTTCTCTCCAGCCTGTCCCGCCAAGTTACTCCAACATTTTGTGTCTACCTTCGGTGTAAACCAGCATCTGCAGTTCCTTCCTACACACGTTATCACAGGTGCTTCCCGTTTCCCGTCATCTATCCAGCTTTGACCTCTATCGCCACCGTCTTGAGGGAGCCAGTGGTTTCCCCACAGCACCCTCTTCCATCGGCGATCAGAGCGCAGACTAATTGGTCAGTGGACTGGGCTCACCAACATCATAGCTCATCACGGGCAGACTGGCTTCCAGTGTGTAACGTTGGCTCATTTTTGCCACCCCCCTTTCCTCACTCTCCTTCCATCTCAAGCTGGGGGACAGTGTGTCTGGCACAGTGGTGTGCAATGTTGGAGCCCCACAGGGAACGGTTCGGGCCCCGTTCCTCTTCACCCTGTACACAGCAGACTTTAACTATAAGTCTGACACATGCCACGTACAGACATACTCAGATGATACAGCGATTGTGGCATGTGTAAGGAACGGGCAGGAGGTGGAATACAGGAACTTGACCAGTGCCTTTTGTGCCTGGAGTGAAGAGAACTGTCTCACCCTGAACACAACAAAGACTAAAGAGATGGTGGTTAACTTTGGCAGGTCCAAGCTCCCCCTTCAGCCGGTCAACGCTGCAGGGGCTGACATTGAGGTGGTGCAGACATATAAATACCTTGGAGTGCACATTGACAACAAACTGGACTGGTCTGTCAACTCTGACTCCCTCTACAAAAAAGGCCAGAGCAGACTCTTTTTCCTCAGAAGGCTCAAATCCTTCAATGTGTGTAATGATATGCTGCACATGTTTTACAACACTGGTTGCAAGTGTTATTTTCTACGCTGTTGTCTGCTGGGGCAACAGCATTAGTGCAAAAAACAATAGGAAGCTGGTCAAACTGGTTAAACGAGCTAGCTCAGTGCTGGAGGGGAGAGTAGACTCTGGGATGGAGGTGCTTGAGAGTCGTATGAGGCACAAGGTGCAGGTCATCCTGAAAAACCCCGGGCATCCCCTCCATATAATTCTGGAGAGTCAAAAGAGCACTCGGAACAACAACCGGCTCCTCTCCCTGCCCTGTAGAACGGAGCGGTTCAGGAGATCCTTCACCCCTGCAGCCATTAGATTTTATAATTCGGACCGCTAGGCTGTAGGGGGATGCATTTTGCAATTATTAATTTTTAACTGTTAATTATTGGTCTTTTTAAGTATTTATTGCTCTCAGGTAGTGTCCACATTGTATTCTATGTATTTTCTGTCTGCGTTCGTTTTGAATCTGTGGGTTTGTTGGTTGGGAGCTTCTGGACATCTGAATTTCCCTGAGGGGACCAATAAAGTATTTATTATTATTATTATTATTATTATCTCCCCCATCTCCAGAGTAGACACAAAATGTTGGAGTAACTTAGCGGGTGAGGCAGTATCTATGGCGAGAAGGAATGGGCGACGTTTCGACCCCCACCTCTATCCTGATCATGGTGGTACCGTTCCTTTATGCATTGTTCCAATAAACATATTTCGCACACTCCATCGTCTTCAGCATGTGCTTTTGTAATGAAGTTGTTTTAATCGCCTTGTGTGATTTTGTGAATTTGTGATCATGAAAAATGTGGGTTTGTGAGAACATACATCTTTTCTATGGGACCCCCCCCCCCCCCCCCCCCCCATATGTTAAATGATTACCACTTCTACAAAGTCCTCAGCTGCCCCCCTCGTGTTCCTTTATAGGACAGTGGTTGGGCTGCATTTGGAATATAGTATGCAGTTCTGGTCACCCCATTACAGGAAAGATGGGGCGGTTTTGTAAATGGTGCATTTTCAATATCACTAGAATGATACCTAGATTAGGAGTATTAGCTATAGAGAGGGGTTGGACAGACTTGGATCGTTTTCTCTGGAATGCTGGAGTTCGCGGAGAGATCAGATAGCAGTATATACAATTATGAGATGCATAGAATAGGTATGTTGCAAAGCCTACCTGAAGCGTCGTTGAAGATCTGCTGCTGAGGGTGTGCGCGATTTTGGCGCCGTTTAGAGGGGGCGGGTTTAAAACGCGATTTTCTCTAAGCTGTTCCAATCGAAAATGTTCAGCCTAGTTAATTATTAACGAAAAATCGCTGGAAGACCCCGTCGCAAAAGCTATTATTGGGTTTAAAGGCCTTGAATAATAGTTATAGTAGTTTAAAAATCAATCTCTAAACCCGCGACCGCCAGCAACCGCAGGGTCTCATAAAGCAAATAGCAGAAGTTAGGTTGTATATTTTTACATTAAAAAGGGCTTCTAAAGATCCCTTTATACTAAGTTTAATATTGCGAGTAGCTCAATTTGGGCCCATTATATCGCGCAGTATTTTTCTCGGCATTTGGGGCACAAATCTACCGCAATGTGAACGTTCTAAACCAGCGCGTTCCACAGGGACCCACTGGAAAGCTGATTTAAATGGGCATTTATTTACAGCAATTAAACACTAAATTCCTTCCATTTGGCCTATAAATTAATGTAAATGAGATTTAAAAATCATGTTTTATTGTGAATTATTTGTGAATATTATTTGGACATTTAGGCTATTTAAAAATGTTAATCATTTATTAAGAAATGGATAGATGTTTAGATCTAGTAATTGAAGTCTGAAATTAGCTACAATTAGGTAACTAACTAATTATATGCTTTAATTTCAGGTCATCCAAGTAAGATTATTTTATATTTGTTTCAGAATGCTTCAATCTATGATAACTGAAAATTTCATTCAGTTCTCTTAATTTTTAAGAAAGTTATGGGCTTTTGACTTCACGATCACAGCTTTTTTGTTATGTCCATAGAAAATCAATAGGGAACAAGATGCTCATTTCCCAGTATGAAAATGGCCATAACTTTTTAAATACTTGAGATATGAAAGTGAATTAGGTGTCAAATTAAACTTATTTTTATGCTTTATCTGATGGGATAAACTACAGACTTGATTTTTAAAATCTCAAAATTTTGTAACATTGCTACATAGAAAGGGTAGAGAGTCAGAACCTTTTTTCCAAGATGAAAATTTTGAGGATTTACATCCTTGTGATTGAGGCAGTGCACCGTAGGTTCAGGAGATTGAGGGATGGCGGGACTGTCATATGAGGAAAGGCTGAAAAGACTAGGCTTGTATTCACTGGAGTTTAGAAGGACGAGGGGGGATCTTATATAAACGTATAAAATTATAAAAGGACTGGACAAGCTGTATGGAGGAAAAATGTTCCCAATGTTGGGCGCGAGACCAGAACCAGGGGCCACAGTCTTAGAATAAAGGGGAGGTCATTTAAGACTGAGGTAAGAAAAATACCTTTTCATCCAAGAGAGTTGTGAATTTATGGAATTCCCTGCCACAGAGGGAAGTGGAGGCCAAGTCACTGGATGGATTTAAGAGAGAGTTAGATAGAGCTCTAGGGTCTAGTGGAGTCAAGGGATATGGGGAGAAGGCAGGCACGGGTTATTGATTGGGGACGATCAGCCATGATCACAATGAATGGCGGTGCTGGCTCGAAGGGCCCAGTGGCTGCCTCCTGCACCTATTTTCTATGTTTCTATGTTTCTATGTCCAAAAACTCAAATGCTAGAGGCCATACATTTAAGCTGAGAGGGACAAAGTTTAAAGGAGCTATGTGGACTAAGCATTTTCCACATAAGCTGGCGAGTGCCTGTAACACATTGACAGGGGTGGTGGTTAAGGTAGATATGATGGTGGCATTGAGACTTTTGGATAAGCATATGCACATGCTAGTCTTGTTCGGCAAATCGTGGGTGGAAGGGCTTGTTCTTCTGGTACAATGTTCTATGTTCTATGTTCTAAATTAGGTGAATTTTGTTGAAGAGCTGAAACGCGCAATAAAGATTTAATCACACAGTACAAAACATGCCCAGGAATAGAGGGGGCGATGTGGAGTGTGGGGATGCTTAAAGGTGCCAGGACAGAGTGAGAAGTAAGGAAACCACATGAAAACGTGCACTTAAATAAATAACAACATCGGAACATCCTGGTCATTGCAACTGCAAACCCAGTACACTACAGGACCACAAGTCATTAAAATGAAAATCATTTTTATTCATGAATCAGGTTAGTAAAAATGAGGTTAAAAGCAAGTGGTAGATTTCATTTGAATATAAACATTCAGATTGTGGATCACATCCATGCAGGCACAGAATTACATATTGAAGTTGGTGCTCCGAGTTTCCGATGCCCCCCCCCCCCCCCCCCCCCCCCCCGCCCCATAACGGAATGATGAGCTAGTAACAGGGGGGAGTCTGCAGGCCGATGTAGAGGGAACGAGGAAGGTAGAGGGAAGTGGGGGTTGTGGGATGATGAGTAGAAAATTAATAGTAGCCTTGCATTTCAATAAAATGAATTGGATCACTTTGGACACATCACCGCCCTGACAGAAGCTAGGGCTGGCAGCCCATCTCTCGAGAACTAGGTTTGATTGGAATGGAGCCCAGTACACTGGCCGTTCAGTCTGCGTTCTCAGTGCCAACTAGTCCAGTCCTCAGAGAAAGTCACATATCATGACATGGAAGCCATGCTGCAGTTTCACCCGGGATGTCTCGGATCCATGGGGCCAAAGCTGAATGGATGTGGGGGCGCCAGTAACCAGTTGATGGTATTGAGTATAGACGTTGGGATGTTGTGTTCCAGTTACACACTGTGCTGGTGAGGTCACCTTTGGAGTATTGTGTTCAGTTTTGGTCACCCTGCCATAGGAAAGATGTTGTTAAGCTGGGAAGAGTGCAGAGATGTTTCACAGGGATGTTACTAGGACTTGAGGCGTTGACCTATAGGGAGAAGATGGGCAGGCTGGAACTATATTCATTGGAGCGAAGGAGGATAAGATATGTTCTTGTATAGGTGTTGAAGATAATACGAGGTAGATGCATAACCTCTTACACAGAGGAGGGGGACCAAGAACCAGAGTTTTAGGTGAGAGGGGGAAAGAATTGATATGAAACCGAGGGGCAACTTTCCGACCCAGATTATATGGAATGAGTTGCCAGAGGAGGTAGTTGAGGCATAAACAATAATAACATTTAAAGGACATTTGGACATGTACATGGATATGATAGGTTTAGAGAGATATGGGCCAAACGCGGACAGTTGGATGAGTCCCCGTGGTCAGCATGGGCAAGCTGGGCCAAGGCTATATGACTCCATCAGATTTTTCTTGGACTGGAGCTTCGACCACTGGCCATTCAGTCACCACCCTGAGGTATACACAATCCATTCCACGCCTCAATGGACAATAACAGTGGACAGATCACAAATTTCAGGCAGCCCACCACTGGTTGAAGACTCCCAGGGCAGCTTAGTTCCAAAGAGTCCGAGTGGGAGAGATATGAGGTAGCTGGAAGCATGGGTGAACATGTTACGTTGGCGCATTTCAACACTGCGGAGAATTGTATCTGGGTCTGCACTGTGAAAGACAATGTGAACTTTGGTCCCCTTTGGTTCCTTTGTGGCTGGTTACACTGCTGGGTTAGGACAATGGAGTAAAAGGGGCTGTGTTCAGTGGGGTTTGGGATAGTTGTAGAGGTGAAAGGAATGGAGGGGGGGGGGGAGTTCTGACCACACACCCACCGCACCAATTCCAGTTCAGGACTGCACACTCGGTATTCAGTCGAGGGACATTTAAGCTCCTGTCCCACTTTGGAAAACCTGAACGGAAACCTCTGGAGACTTTGCGCCCCACCCAAGGTTTCCGTGCGGTTCCCGGAGGTTGCAGGCGGTTGCTGGAGGTTGCAGGTAGTGGAAGCAGGTAGGGAGACTGACAAAAACCTCCGGGAACCGCACGGAAACATTGGGTGGGTCGCAAAGTCTCCAGAGGTTTCCGTTCAGGTTTCCTAAGTGGGACAGGGGCATTATTACAAATTGATTCACTCCCCCACTCCGCCCCATCTGGAACCTGAGCGGACGTTTTCACGACGCTGGTTGTTCACAGCTAGGGAGATGTTCGGAACTGCACGGCCGATATTGCCACGACCCATCCTCGGACACCACAGCACAATCTCCATCCGTACCATTGTGTTGACCGCTCGCCCAGAACCTGGAGAAGGAGAGAGATGCCAATTGGAACGAGTGAGCAGTGTATAATTCAGGAAGGGATTCTGTCCACTGCCCGAGTTCCTCCTGTTGATCGGTGGTTAAATATTTAACTGCAGCCTAATATACCTTTATAATGAAACAAGTAGGGGTAAGATAATGGTGCCAGGGTTGGATTCTGTGCATGTTCCTGCTAGTACCATCATCCATCTATGATGCGGCAGATATTTTGTTCACAGACACTGAAGTTCCTTCTTAGTTTTATCTCATATTTGAACCATTCCTACAAAGACCCAAGAACTGGACGCAGGTATATGCCGAGGAAAATTAACAGACAATTTCGTGGATTTCTGCAGCCCGATTCATGCTTAGTTTCATCCTCACACTGCCGCCGCTTTGTCAACTGGACCATCCAATGTTCCCGAACCTCAATGTAAATCCCCATCTCTTGGTCTTTCTCCTAGCGTCTGTCAGCTTGCATTTCCCCCCACCCTCTCTTTTATCTGCCACTAACTGTCTGACCATTAACTCCCTGTCCATGACTCCGTTTCTCTCTCCACATGGGCTTCTCGACTTGCTGAGTATTTCACCTTCACAGATCTCCCAAATCCACTGCGAGTTCTATGCTGCATTGTAGGTTTTTCAGTTTTACCAGCCAGCCAATTAGTTTGGTTTAGTTTAGTTTAGTTTAGCTTAGAGATACAGCGCGGAAACAGACCCTTCGGCCCAGCGATTCCGCGCCGACCCGTGATCCCCGCATATTTACACTATCCTTTGTTTCGTATCCACAAAACTTTTGTTCTCCCTCCTTTTAAACCCGAGAGCCAACATTTTTACTCAGAAGGTGGTGGAATGGAATGGAATGAGCTGCCAGAGGAGGTAGTTCAGATAGATTTAATAACAATATTTCAAATACACCTGGTACATGGATAGGGAAGATTCAAGAGGGATATGGGCCAAATGCAGGCAATTCCAATTTAGGAATCACTCGGGCGGCGCTAGGTGGAGTTTGCTGATTTACAACGCCAGCGACCCGGATTCGATCCTGACTTACAGGCGCTGTCTGTGCGGAGTTTGTATGCTCAGCCCGTGACCGCGTGGGTTTCCACCAGGTGCTCCGGTTTCCTCCCACACGTGCAGGTTTTTAGATTGTGTAGGAAAGAACTGCAGGTGCTAGTTTAAATCGAAGGTAGACACAAAATACTGGAGTAACGCAGCGGGACAGGCATCATTTCTGGAGAGAAGGAATGGACGACGTTTCGGGTCGAGACCCCTGTTCGGCTGAATGCTGCCCATTCCTTCCCTCCAGCGATGCTGTCTGTCCTGCTGAGTTACTCCAGTTACTCCAGCATTTTGTGTCTATCCAGGTTTGTAGGTTAATTGGCTAATTTTGAAAATTGACCCTAGTGTGTAGAATAGTGGAAACGTATTGCTTGTTGGCACTGGTTATCACGGACTCGGTGGGCCGAAGGGCCCGTTTCCACGCTCCATCTCCAAAGTCTAAAGTCCCTGTCCCACGTTGGAAACCTGAACGGAAACCTCTGGAGCCTTTGCACCCCATCCAAGGTTTCCGGTTGCAGGTGGTTGCCGGAGGTTTGCAGGTAGTGGAAGCTGGTAGGGAGACTGACAAAAACCTCCTGGAACCGCACGGAAACCTTGGGTGGGGCGCAAAGTCTCCAGGGGTTTCCGTTCAGTTTTCCTAAGTGGGACAGGGGCATTAAGATGCACCCGAGAAAAAAAACAGAGGGAGTTGACTGGAAACTTAGGGTTAGCGGGAGGGCAACACAAGATATACTGCACAAACCTATAAAATAACTTAAGTTAACAAGGGCCTCCAGGAATGCCGAGGTTAAAGATACCTCACTGGGGAATAGAAACCAACACTCACTTGACATTCGCGGTATAATCACTGCCATCCACCCAACGCCACGTCCCTTCAGTCGTACAATGGAGTCCAATCCAATAGTCACAATTTCTATACCGTCGAAAATACTCCTGCCGTGTAAACAACAACATCCATATGAACAGGTTTTGTCGTATTAGTGACACGACAAACATATTATTTAGCCCTGTATCGGGACACAATGGGTCACGGCAGCCAATGGGTTAAAGTGGACAGGGGGCGAGGGCAGAACAATCTATGTTGCAAATTTGCTAATTAGAGAACACGTGTCTCAGTTGCAAAACAATTTTAGGTCAGTACAACACTTCACCCCCCCCACCTCCCTCCCACACACACACACACACACACACACACACACACACACACACACACACACACACACACACACACACACACACACACACACACACACACACACACACACACGATCTTCCATCTTACCCCACACCCCCGCTTTCTCCCCTCCCCTCTGTCCAACCTACTTCTCGCCTCCAGTTCTCCTTTCGCCGACGTTCCTCCCTCAAGCTGCACAATTCGAATCTCTTAAATCCTCTTGTCTCACACATTCTGGCCTTTGTCAAACATCTGCCTCGCCAGTAACCTATTACCTGTCAGACCTTCCACTGCCCCCCCCTTACTTTTAGCTGCCCCCCCCCCCCCTTCTACCCTTCACCCCCACAATTAGCCTGAAGAAGAGTCCCGAACCAAACCATCATCTATTCCTGCTCTCTAGAGATGCTGCCTGACCCACAGAGTTACTCCAGCACGTTGCGTCTTTTTTAGTGCCTTGCTATAGCCTTTAAGCACACGGATGGAGCAAATGGATGCCGATACGCACTGTTTATAGATCAATTAATTGTGTGTCCTGACGCGGCACCAAACGTGGTGAATAAACCGTTGCTGATTCAATGAGATAAGAGGTTCGAAATACATACACGTTGGGTCCCCTAACATAGAAGCATAGAAACATAGAAAATAGGTGCAGGAGTAGGCCATTCGGCCCTTCGAGCCTGCACCGCCATTCAATATGGTCATGGCTGATCATCCAACTCAGTATCCTGTACCTGCTTTCTCTCCATACCCCCTGATCCCCTTAGCCACAAGGGCCACATCCTCTTAAATATAGCCAATGAACTGTAAGTTTCTATAAGATCCCCCCTCAATCTTCTGAATTCTAGCGTGTACAAGCCGAGCCTATCCAGTCTTTCTTCATATGAAAGTCCTGACATCCCAGGAATCAGTCTGGTGAACCTTCCCTGTACTCCCTCTGCGGCAAGAATGTCTTTCCTCAGATTAGGAGGCCAAAACTGTACGCAATTCTGTCATTGTCGCTGTAGCTGAGCGAGGGTGTTGACTGGAGCCCAGCTACCTGTCGACTGGGTGATCTCAAGGTGAGATATGTTTACGTACTAGGATTTTCCCCTTAACCTATGACGTCACGTGACAGCCCTCGTAACTATTGACGAGGGTTGGACCGCAAGTGGTCTGACTATCAGCTGACGCCACAGTCCCTCATTTGGGATTAACTACCCTTGTTATTAATGCATCATCCATGTCAGTGTCCATTAATAGCTACCCCTTATTTTCCACATGGAATGTGAGGAATGAGATGCCCGAAGTGAGACAGAAATGTAAATAAGTGTAATGCAAAAAATATATAATAATCCTACCTGTTCCCCGTCACTGTCAATGACCACAAGAGTAGCGTTCATTACGGTACAGAGATTCTGAGCTTTATTCCATGTTTGTTCGGTGGAGGAGAAGAAGTAAAGGGTTTGATTGAACAGTCTCCATTGGTCGAAAGGCTGGCCAAAGGGTAGATTGACAAAGACAGTAATAGATTAATGTTAGGTGTAAGGAGGAACTGCAGATGCTGGTTTAAATCGAAGATAGACACACAAAACTGGAGTAACTCAGCATCTCTGGAGAGAAGGAATGGGTGATGGACATATCGAAACGTCACCCATTCCTTCTCTCCAGAGATGCTGCCTGGCCAGCTGAGTTACTCCAGCTTTTTGAGTCTACCTTAGATAAATGGAATGATCAGCTGGGCAATATCGACCTTCACAAATCTCACTGCTCACGCGTGTTTCACACGTGGATACATATAATCTCACGTGTAGAGTCTTTCTCATGACATGTTCCCATTTACTGAGCATGTGATCTCTTGAAATGACCGCACAGATTAACGCTGACGTTGCTGTGTTGAATTCGCAGCATTTAAGATGAACGATAGACACAAGAGCATTGTGGACCAGTGCAACTTTATCGAGGTGTATAGGAGCTTGCGGCTGTTAAGGATAAACATTTTGGTCAATGGAACATCTGATTATTCTCCGGGTTTAGTGGCGGTGGCCGGGTTCAGCGAATAAAGGTAGTTCGTGGAGCTTTGGGGGCACGCTGGAGCCCAGACGTTGCTACGAGCAGTTTAAGTGACACAGAGAATTGGACATCGCTCATCCCTAACGCAGTCCACCTGACGAGCAGGTCATCTGATGTGAGCCGTCTTGTGGTTGTGGATGCTAGCCATGGTCTGGTCCACGATAGACCCCGGCTCTAAAGGTGCAGGGCACCCCCAGAAACGGGGGCTGAAATCCAAGCCTTCATACTGGTTTACAGCCAAATCTCACTGAGTCGTTTCATGCTATTGCACGACTCGCAAAAAAAAAAACTGGTGCATTGGTGGAAGACGAGAAGACCATTGCCTACTTGGAACTTGGAGGATCTCAGCCGAAATGCTGCTCGCTCGGTACAACTTCGTGATAACAACACAACTGGTGTCACACGAGGTGATCAATCTCGAAGTGTTGATGAACTCACACAGGTACAGATCCATGTTATTTCATCACTTGCCGGTCAGATCCCACCACTCAATTACCACCATTGCGAGGTCAACTTGGATCAGGTGGAAATTGTCATCTGCCCCTGTCAATTTGGAGGGGAAATGGGGAAACTGCTCACAACAATTTCGATACATTCAGAGACTAGAGACCGAGATATGTGGTGATGATCAATTTAAGCCCACGCATTGTCAACATTCAGATAGTTCCCAGGATGAATGATTCAATGACTGGAGTCGGATCAGCTGGTCATTGAACTTACCTTCCATTAGCCGTGAAACCACAGCCTGGATTTCGCCGATTGAGTGGTGTATCTTCTCAAAGTTTGCTGTAACTGAACGAGTAGCAACATATTATACCACAGTTTATCTGCCCCATTCCTGCCCTCGCTTTAAATTTGCCCGGCGAACGCAATGATACTACAGCACAGGAATTTCAGATTCCCCTGGTCCACGTGTCACTAGACATAGAAACATAGAAACATAGAAATTAGGTGCAGGAGTAGGCCATTCGGCCCTTCGAGCCTGCACCGCCATTCAATATGATCATGGCTGATCATCCAACTCAGTATCCCGTACCTGCCTTCTCTCCATACCCTCTGATCCCCTCACAAGGGCCACATCGAACTCCCTCTCAAATATAGCCAACGAACTGGCCTCGACTACCCTCTGTGGCAGGGAGTTCCAGAGATTCACCACTCTCTGTGTGAAAAAAGTTCTTCTCATCTCGGTTTTAAATGATTTCCCCCTTATCCTTAAGCTGTGACCCCTTGTCCTGGACTTCCCCAACATCGGGAGCAATCTTCCTGCATCTAGCCTGTCCAACCCCTTAAGAATTTTGTAAGTTTCTATAAGATCCCCTCTCAATCTCCTAAATTCTAGAGAGTATAAACCAAGTCTATCCAGTCTTTCTTCATAAGACAGTCCTGACATCCCAGGAATCAGTCTGGTGAACCTTCTCTGCACTCCCTCTATGGCAATAATGTCCTTCCTCAGATTTGGAGACCAAAACTGTACGCAATACTCCAGGTGCGGTCTCACCAAGACCCTGTACAACTGCAGTAGAACCTCCCTGCTCCTATACTCAAATCCTTTTGCTATGAAAGCTAACATACCATTCGCTTTCTTCACTGCCTGCTGCACCTGCATGCCCACTTTCAATGACTGGTGTACCATGACACCCAGGTCTCGCTGCATCTCCCCTTTTCCTAGTCGGCCACCATTTAGATAATAGTCTGCTTTCCTGTTTTTGCCACCAAAATGGATAACCTCACATTTATCCACATTATACTGCATCTGCCAAACATTTGCCCACTCACCCAGCCTATCCAAGTCACCTTGCAGTCTCCTAGCATCCTCCTCACAGCTAACACTGCCCCCCAGCTTAGTGTCATCCGCAAACTTGGAGATATTGCCTTCAATTCCCTCATCCAGATCATTAATATATATTGTAAATAGCTGGGGTCCCAGCACTGAGCCTTGCGGTACCCCACTAGTCACTGCCTGCCATTGTGAAAAGGACCCGTTTACTCCTACTCTTTGCTTCCGGGTTCCTGATTCCCACTCTACCCGGCACTCACTAAGTTTCCCAGCTCCACCCCCCCCCCACCCCCCCAAGAATTACTCGTTCCTGCGCCCTGCTGATTCCCTACAGATCCTACCCTCTCCAAACTCACAAGTGTCCAAGTTCCAGCGCGGCTCGGTGACAGATTTTACATTTACTCCGTTTTCAGCTTTCTGATGTTGGTCTTGAATATTCCAGTAAGAGAATGAAACGCGGACCATCTCATCGCGAGTCTGGTGAATGACTGCCCCATATATTCAGCTCGACAATTCTCTGAACTGGAGAGTCCAACTTCACACTCACCATAACTCCTCCTCTTGGAAACATCCATAAGGTAGTCAGCATTTGATATCTTCACTTCACTGAACTTGTGTTTGACTGAAATGGGAAAAATATTTGACACTCACATGAATATCTCGAATCGATTTACCTCGGAGGTCTCCTTTTGCCCATGAATGAATGAATGAATGAATGATATCTTTATTTCGAACGATTAAAAAAAAAGAAAGAAAAGAAAAGATGAAAATGAATAAATAAAAGGAAAATTATATATATACATATATATATATATATATATATACATAAATACATACACACATACATACATATACATGTACATGTATACATACATACATACATATACACATATACACACATACACATATATATAACATATATGTTCATACATAAATTAAAAAATCAAAAGCCAATTTCAACATAATGATATATGATATATAAAACAGAGAACATTTGCTGGAATTGTATGCAGCATTAATTAGACAATAGACTGGATTGCGTGCAGAGCTCTGGATGTCACGTCACGAGCCGTCCTACGAAGGGGGAAATCACCAGAGCTTCCAGAAGACGTTCGCCTTGCTGCGGGAGGCGTGTGTGTGGGTGTGTGGGCGGGGGGGGGGGGGGTGCAGAACAGGCAACAAAAAATAGATGTTCGGAAAACAAGACAGAAAAACAAAGTGAGAACGCCAGGTGAGACTGCATGAACGTGCAAGGTGGGAGGACATGGTTTACTTGGCCAGTGAGTGTGGGGCGTCAGAGTGAAGGCGCATAATCAAGAGGCGGGGAGAGGCGGAAGAGGAGGAACTGGCGGGAAGAGGAGGAGGTACACAGTGCATCTGCAGCCAGGCCCAGCTACAGACTAATAATTCTGTGGATTAACACCTTGGGGCAGATTGAGAAGGCACAATAGATGGATCAAGAACATAAACTTCTTAGGGACACGATAAGATAATCGAGATGTCTGCTGTACTGCTCGTCTCCAAGCAAGGGCATATTTCGATCTCCCATTTTCTGTGAAGTATTATTCCTACCTGTCTGCAGGCATCCCCACAAACAGGAAGCAATCGGGAGCGTGTAACCGAAATCCTGAAAAGCTTACAGTATTTTCTACTTCTCCCCCATCCAGCCGGAGTAAATTGAATCTTTGGACTGGCCCTTTAAATGCTGAAGTTCAGATTTCATCACACAGGCCTCGGCTGCCAGTTAGAGAGGCGGGGTTAATAATCACAGGGTCGCTCCGTGAAAATGTCTTTGACCGAGGGAATTAACCGCTGGGTTCCTTCGATACTGTACTGTACACCTCTATGCACAGTAAACTCCTATTAATATTAGAACCTTTTTTTTTTTCCACCACTGAATTAAGTGGAATTGCTGTTTGTATTATTATTACTACCTATACCACGCAATAATGAGAAGGTGTGTCTACCTACAGACCTATTAAATCATGTTATACATGAGTTCAATCAAGCTATACATGAGTACAACAAGGCAAACAGAGAAAAAAACCTGCACACTAAAGCGATATCGAATTACAACGTTAAACTTACAGAAAGAAAAGTGTAAAATACCCAATGAAGTCGGTTGGAAGATCGGGTTTGCAGCTTGGTTTGTGGGAGGACGGTCACTTACATTATGAATACATGCTGATATATACATAAGCCAGACACAACATGCTGGGGTAATTCAGCGGGTCAGGGAACATCTCTGGAGAACAAGGATGGGTGACGTTTCGGGTCGGGACCATTCTTCACACACATATATCAATTGGAGAGCAGCAGTTGCTGGAATCGCGTACTTCCTCATGCGGTACTTTCATTATTGCGAGATGAAATGGACAAATAAGTTCTGCTGATTTAGGCCTCTTATAGAAACTTATAGAAACGGCCTCTTATAGAAACTTACAAAATTCTTAAGGGATTGGACAGGCTAGATGCAGGATGATGATTCCCGATGTTGGGGAAGTCCAGAACTAGGGGTCACCGTTTAAGGATAAGAGGGAAATCTTTTAGTACCGAGATGAGAACAACATTTTTCACACAGAGAGTGGTGAATCTGTGGAACTGTCTGCCACAGAAGGTAGTTGAGGCCAGTTCATTGGCTATATTTAAGAGGGAGTTAGGTGTGGCCCTTGTGGCTAAAGGGATCAGGGGGTATGGAGAGAAGGCAGGGATGGGATACTGAGTTGGATGATCAGTCATGATCATATTGAATGGCGGTGCAGGCTCAAAGGGCCGAATGGCCTACTCATGCACATATTTTCTATGTTTCTATATGCATTTCCTTTTATTCATTTTTCGTCAATCACATTAGCGACTCGTTTCAAAGTTTCAAGTTGCACAAAACTTACCCAGTATAACCGTGGTGCCGAGACACCAGGATTGAAAGACCCAGGAGAGTGCAGGCGATGGGTGCTGAGAGTATTCCTCGGCCAGGCTCTATTAGTCTGACACCATCTTCTGTAAAGTGCAAATTAAATGAATGATTGAAAGAACGAGAGGGAATTGTCCACTGATAAAGACTCCTAATATTTACCGGTTTACTCCTAGGATCAGGCAGACAAACCGGTGACTGCTTTTAAAACTATTCAGCACGTAATATTTCAATTTAAAAGCCATCATATGCAATATCTTCGAGATCTAAATATCGCATACAAAGGAAGTGTGACATATTCTGGACAGTTTCACACAGCACTGTATCACAACGAGGGGACCTCATTGAAACGTACAGAATAGTGAAAGGCTTGGATAGAGTGGATGTGGAGAGGATGTTTCCACTAGTGGGGGAGAGTCGAGGACTAGAGGTAATTGTCTCATAATTAAATGACGTTCTTTTAGGAAGGAGATGAGCTGGAATTTCTTCAGTCAGAGGGTGGTGAATATGTATAATTATTTGCCACAGAAGGCTGTGAAGGTCAGGTCAGTTGATATATTTAAGGCAGAGATAGATAGATTCTTCGGTACACAAAAATGCTGGAGAAACTCAGCGGGTGCAGCAGCATCTATGGAGCGAAGGAAATATGCAACGTTTCGGCCCGAAACGTTGCCTATTTCCTTCGCTCCATAGATGCTGCTGCACCCGCTGAGTTTCTCCAGCATTTTTGTGTACCTTCGATTTTCCAGCATCTGCAGTTCCTTCTTAAACACATGGATAGATTCTTGATTAGCACTGGTGTCAGAGGTTATGGAGAGAAGGCAGGAGAATTGGGTTAGGAGGGAGAGATCGATCAGCCATCATTAATTGGCGGATCAGACTTGATGGGCCGAATGGCCTAATTCTGCTCCTATCACCACGATCGTGTGTTCTCCAAGTATCAATCGCTCAGAGAAGCCCGAGGTACGAGGAGCAAGTAGCACTCGGCCACCTCTCCCCTTCTTCGTGAACTTTGCGCCATTCCTCTCCACGTATGTACGCTTCCAGCAGCAGTTTTTAGTTGATCTGAAAGGGTAATGCATTCTATTCCTTTACTGGGACGGAGGAGATAAATAAATGCACGTACCATTCTTACATCGATGCCAATGCAGCTCCAGTTTCTCCTGCTCATTTGTGTCCACAGTCGGTTCTTCAGCGATATACTCACTGACCGTCTCCCTGTCGTTATACTCCATGTTCTCAATTACAAAACCCTTTTCTTTTTGAAGAATGTATCAATTCGCGAGAGCAGCAGCTGCTGGATTCGCACACTTCCTCATGCGGTACTTTCAGTATTGCGCGATTAAATGGACAAATAAGGTCTGCTGATTTAGATGTTTTTTACAAACGGCCTCTCCAGCTTCACGTGTGGAGCCCCGAGGCGAGGAATGTGCCTCTCGCTTAGACATTTCCCCCCTAACTTATGCTCTCGGAATGTTGGTTCCTAAACTGACCCGAGCGTGTATGAACAAGAAATGCTAGTTGGACTTCAGTTCTAACAGGGACCTCCAAACTAAACGAGCAGCTTGTTCTGTCAGCTGTAAGTGTTTAAGAAGGAACTGCAGATGCTGGAAAATCGAAGGAACACGAAGGTCTGAAGAAGGGTTTCGGCCCGAAACGTTGCCTATCTCCATCGCTCCATAGATGCTGCTGCACCCGCTGAGTTTCTCCAGCGTTTTTGTCTACCTTCTGTCATCTGTAAGGTCAGGCTGGTGGAACCTTCACAACTTCCTGGGATGCGAGCCGCTATACCAGCAATCAACATGCTGGAGGCGATCAAATTAGATATGCTCTGTATATTGCTTATACGTTACCCCTTGTGTATCCCGAATGAATACCCTTTGTGGGTTAACATCACACAATGTGACGGCTTTCCGGAAATCCCCAAATCTATGCAATACAACAAAATGTCCTCCTGTTGACGGTATGGCCAATTCACTGGATGTTTTCAAGAGGGAGATTTAGCGCTTAGGACTAAACGAATGGGGCTGGACAGGCTAGATGCAGGAAGATTGTTCCCGATGTTGGGGAAGTCCAGAACAAGGGGTCACATTTTAGGACCGAGATGAGAAAATCATTTTTTACTCAGAGATTGGCGAATCTGTGGAGTTCTCTGCCACAGAAGGTAGCTGAGGCCAGTTCATTGGCTATATTTAAGAGGGAGTTAGATGTGGCCCTTGTAGCTAAAGGGATCAGGGTGTATGGAGAGAAGGCAGGTATGGGATACTGAGTTGGATGATCATTGATTTAATTGGTAAATTATTGAGCAGCCGGGAGATCAGGTAGGTTAAAGCTGAATGTTGAGAAGTTGACACCTGTAACAGCGGATACGGTAGATGAGGTTGGAGGAGGTGCAACACAGCGCCAGAGACCCGGGTTCGATCCTGACTGCGAGTGCTGTCTGTCCGGCGTTTGCGCGATCACTCTGGGACCGCATGGTGTTTCTCCAGGTGCTCTGGTTTCCTCCCACACTCCAAGGATGTGCAGATTTGTAGGTTAACTGGCTTCTGTAAATTGTCCCGATTGTGTAGGATAGAACTAGGGTAAGGGTGATCGCTGGACGGCGCGGACTCGGCGGGCCGAAGGGCCTGTTTCCACGCTAAACTAAACTACATGGACAGCAGAAACAAATGATCATGGGATTTGGTGACGTGTGTGTGTGGGGGGAGTTAATAAAATAACATTCTGGAAGTTAATTGCGGTGGCTGGAGAAGGCTACTCCACCCCCCCCCCCCCCCACACCCCCCCCCACCCCCCCCCCACCCCCCCCCCCCCACCCCCCACCCCCTCCCCCCGCTGCAGACGTAAAACTGAAAATCAGGTCGGAATTGTATTAATACATTTACTCTTCATGTTGCTCTCTATGGTGAGCACCGCGCGTTCAGGCGCAAATTGCCACATGGTTCCAGGCCACGGGATAAGCTACTTGGCCCATGCAAGTGAATATTAATAGCATCGAACTGTAACGTCCTAATCTCTCCTGACAAAGAAACATAGAAACATAGAAAATAGGTGCAGGAGAGGGCCATTCGGCCCCTCGAGCCAGCACGGCCATTCATTGTGATCATGGCTGATCGTCCCCTATTAATAACCCGTGCCTGCCTTCTCCTTATCCCTTGATTCCACTAGCCCCTAGAGCTCTATCTAACTCTCTCTTAAATCCATCCAGTGATTTAGCCTCCACTGCTCTCGGTGGCAGGGAATTCCACAAATTCACAACTCTCTGGGTGAAAAGGTTTTTTCTCACCTCAGTCTTAAATGACCTCCCCCCCCTTTATTCTAAGACCATGGCCCCTGGTTCTGGACTCGCCCAACATTGGGAACATTTTTCCTGCATCTAGCTTGACCAGTCCTTTTATAATTTTATATGTTTCTATAAGAATGACAAAGAATAAGGCGAGACTCCAGGAGCACAATGTAC